>NC_138883.1:62221503-62511013 GCF_965194825.1 Balaenoptera physalus | reverse complement strand
TCTCGGGACTCCAATTGTACATATGGTAGGCCACTTGATATCCCAGATGGCTATTCATTTCTTTCTAGTCTTTTTCTCATGGTGCTTTATTTTGGATAGTTTCTATTGCTATGTCTTCAAGTTCATTGGTATTATCTTCTAAACCGTTTAATCTGTTCTAAATCCCATCCAGTGCATTTTTCATTTCTTATATTGTACTTCTCTACTTTAGAAGTCCCATTTGAAACTTCATTATATCTTCCATATATCTCCTCATCATGGTCATGTTTCCTCATATTTTCTGGAGCACAAAGAGAATATTTGTATTTGGTATTGTGAAAAATGAATAAAGGAAAACCTTATTCAAAGGGAGTTGGGAAGTCCTGAAGGGGAAATTCTCACACACCACTTGTCACAGCTTACTTGACATACCCTAGCAGAAAGAAGGAAGATTTTCTCCTTTCCAAGCAACAACCCAGCCAATGAGACGCTGCCACAACCCCAAACTCTCACTCCCCTCCAATGAGCTTTTGTTCAAAACAGCCCCTCCCAAATTCCTCTTCCTCTATAAAGAATGCTCCTCTCCTTTGTTCTCTATACTTGCCTATGGTTCACCATGGTTTTCATGTTCCAAATTGCAATTCCTCCATTTTTCACTAACAAACTCGATTTTGCTGGATAAACCACTTACCTTTTTTGTTTAAAAGGTTGATGTTACTTGGTGTCAGAAGTGGGATCTGTAGGCAATGAATCCCTAAGGAACTAACAACATAGCAATAGAAACTATCCAGAATCATGTGCATTACCCACTTGAGCCCTTTGCACTCTTCATTTCATTGAGTCTTTTTTTTTCCTTTTGGTTCAGTAAGTCTCTGCTAATATTTGAGCTACCTCCTTTTGTTTAAGCTCTCCAACTTTAATTCAGTAGCTGTTTTTGTTTTTGTTAAGGCATCGTCCTTTTGGTGAGTCCACATTTGTTTTCTGAACCTCAGGTTCTAAAGTGTGGGATCCCAATTCTCTAAATTCTCTCAGGAGGAGCCTCCTTCTGGGACCCCAGCTAGTTTTATGTTCAAAAACTATAGTCCCGCTTCATGTACATTTTAAGCTAAATGGACCAACTTAACCAAAAATAATTTACAACTCCAATGGCCATTATGGGGAACTTTCAACATGCCAAAACTTGTTTTTCTCATAACTAAATTAGAAGACTGCAGCTCTAAAATTAAACAGACTGAATGGGATCCCTATTTTAATCGGAAACGGGAGGCTTCCAAATGCATTCAAAAATAGAATCTCCTCATTACAAAATACCATTTCTAAATTAACCAATGTAAGCAAACAATTGAAATAAAACAAGAAAGCTTCTGAGGCTTCTTTTCCCTCTCCCCCACCCTCTTTGTCTCTGGCGCCATCTTCCTCTTTCCCTTCTGTGCCATCCTCACCTCCTCTATACCCTCTGCTTCCTCATTCTAAATGTCTCATTGAACTTCCATTTTTCTTCGAAGCTCTCCCCACTTCCTCCTCCCCTGAATCTATTAAAACCTGTCCCTTTGAAATCAGGCTAAGAATCCAAATGCTAAACCCCTAATTTCTTATGTTCCCTGAACTAAAACTATGAGCCATAGTCAAAATTTTTCCTAAAGTATCTAAGGATCCCCACAGATTTGCTGAGGAATTTAATATAGTCATTCATACATATCAACTTGGTTTCTCTGACTTATATTAGCTTGTCAGTGAAGGCCAGGCCCAACACTGAATGAAAACTGTTAATTGGGATGATCTCAAGAAGTCTTTAAAATTACAATCTGGAGAAAAATCACCATTGCTTTATTATATGATCAGGATCAGGGAATTGCCGGGTAACTCCATTTGTCAATTCCTAGGGCTTTCCCAAAGCCAGCTGATAGAAACAAAATTCAGGCTTGTCCCCAGAAGCCCAGTGATCTGTGCATGATTATTATGGCCAGCTCCAAATTGTGTTTTAAAAATTCTGGCCTTCCTTTGAATGTTGAATCCACTCGGGTAGCCTTTAATTCTATGTTAGTTAATGAGCTGAACCAGGATCTTTCTCTTCTAGTTAAAAGGATCAGGATAGAATGGGAAACTACACCCTCTCCAGGTTTAGTTAATTTAGCCAACCAGCTCACCCACATCCTGGATGATTCAACTAAAGTAAGACCACAAAAATCCTAAATTTTCAACTCTAGCAAATGGAGGCCCCTAAACAAAATTAAAACCCTCTTGGTCTCTGCCATTATTGCAAAAAACCAGGACATTAGAAGAAAGCCTATTACAAGCTTAAGTGCCCAGGTGTCTTCAGTCCTCTAACCAGTCTTTCCAATGCCCTCCTAACCCCCAATGACAGGACTCTGAGGAACTAGAGAGGTTTTCCCAAGCCTTCCCCTTAGTCAACTTGGAGAAACTACTCTCCAGACTGGGAATGGATCTCTCTGTGTTCTTACTGACCCTGGAGCTACACTCTTGGTGCTCAACCCCACTGTTATGAAACAGCTCCTACTTTGGGTATCAAAACTGTCCAAATGGTGGGGGTCTCAAATATCCTTCAACAGGTTCCTGTTTCTAAACCTATCTCCTTTTACTTAGGCCCTCTAAGAGACACCCACCATTTTCTCCTTAGTTCTCCTTCTCCTATGCATTTACTGGGCCAAGATTTCTTAGAAAAATATCATGCTAGAATTTCTTTCTCCAAAAACGGGGAAATAATTCTAGAATTTGATAGCAGCAACCAAAATGGACAACTAGACAAAACAAATGATCCTTCAACATCTTTTATTTGTTCTACCTCTGATGGCACTAGAGCTCATTCTAAAGACACTAGTTATTTGTCTCTATTGATCAGCTACCATCCTCCTTAAGGGCAACATCCTTAACTGACATTGGCACAATCCACAGTGCACCTTCTATTAAGATCCAAAGAGATTCCTCAAAGCCTTTCCCCAGAATTAATAAATACCCTATAAATATGGAGGCCCTCCAGGCCATTAAGTCAATAATAGAATACTAGAAGGTCCTGGGCCTCATTTTCCCCCACACTAGTCCCGGCAACACCCCTATTTTACCTGTCAAGGAACCCAATGGTTGGGGATGGAGATTTGTCCAAGACCTCTGAGCCATAAACAATATTGTTACCCCTCATCACCTTGTTGTTCTCAATCCCTATATATTACTAGACTCCATCCCCACTGAAAGCTAATTTTTCATTGTGATTTATTTATGTAGTGCCTTCTTTAGCATCCCAGTGGATAAAGATAGTCAATATCTCTTTGCCTCTATTTGGGAATGACAACAATACACCTGGACGGTAATGCCCAGGGTTTTACCAAAAGTCCTTCTTACTTCTCACAAACCTTCAACGCTGATTTAGATGATATAAAATTTCCTGGAGACTCTTACTTTATTACAATGTGTAGACAATTTGCTTCTCTACCCTGCTTTCCATGTCTCCTTTAGGAAGACAGCATTCACCTGTTAAAACTTTTAGCCTCAAAGGAACATAAAATTTCTAAGGAGAAACTGCAATTTTTTCAGACCCAAGTTTGTTTTTTGGGGCCCGCTCTCAGAACAAGGGCTGAACCTAGATCCAGATAGGCTTCATGGGATCCTGAACTTCCCAAAACCCCAAATCAAACCCCAACTACAAGTTTTCTCAGATTGGCTGGCTACTGGCAGAACCAAATTCTGAACTTTTCTCTCACGGCCCAGTCTTTATATGCATTACTAAAGGACACCAAACCTGACCCTATTGCTTGAAAAGATCAGGATGACCTAGCCCTTAACACCAGAAAGGAAAGCTTGATAAATTCCCCTGCCCTTGGTCACCTTAATTATCAACTTCCCTTTTTCCTCTTCATATATGAGAAGGATGGAAGCACTCTTGGAGTACTTACCCAAAAACATGGGGATCACTATTGCCCCATAGAGTACTACAGTCAGCAGTTAAGTACTGCTGTTAAGTACACTGTTAACTACTATGGTTTAGCATTGGTTCAAGGATACCCCCCTCATTTCAGAGCCATTCCTGCCACTGTCCTTTTAGTTAAGGCCGCTGGAGAAATAGCCATGGGATCCCCTCTAACCATCTTTGTACACCATGCAGTAGAAGCCCTCCTGAATTCTCAGCACACTCAACACCTTTCACCCAGTTGTCTCACCTCTTGCTAACTGCTCCTTATATAGCTCTTTCTCACTGTAATAACCTAAGCCCTGCCATCCTTCTTCCCGCCTATAAAAATGATACTCCTCATGACTGTTAGACTCTGACAGATCACTTTTTGACCACTCACAATGATTTACAGGAAACTTGTCTAACCAATGCTGAGTTCTCATGGTTTACCAATGCTTCTTATTTCAAGGATGAAAATGGTAAACTTTGTGTTGGATATGAAATGCAGCTCCTTTTGAAGTCATGGAGGCAGTATCTTTGCCTTTGGCTACCTTGGCCCAACAGGCTGAATTATATGCTCTTACTTGAGCTTGTACTCTAGCCCAGGGCAAAGCCACATTTATACCAGTAGTCAGTATGCCTTTGGAGTAGACATGACTTCAGAATGCTATGGAAACAAAGAGGTTTCCTTATCTCTAATGGAGATAAAATGAAAAAATGCACTTATGTCCAAAATTTATTAGATGCCATACTCCTACTAGCCATTTTGACTATTATTAAGGTCCCTGGGCATTCCAAACTTGACTCCCCGAAAGCTAAAGGAAACCACCTAACTGATATTTCCACCAAGAATACTGCTCTCAAAGGAACCAACAACCAAATTCTGTTATGGTCCAAAGGGATGTTTCTAGATAATCTAGAAAATTTGACTAGATATGCCCAAAAATCAGCCCCAGAAAAGGGAAAACAATATTGGAAATCTAATAAAAAGAGAACCCTGCTTTGAGGCAAATACTAATCCAGTCCTTCCAGAGACTCTAAAATTCCCATTACCGACCACTGCACATGCATCAAACCATTAGTCTGTGGATAAAGTGATAACGTTTATGAATCAATAGTGGTGGGGAAATATTAATAAGGCTGAAAGAAGTGCCTACTTTGCTAGCCCTACCTGCCCAAAATATAATCCAGGGAAACCAGTCCACACTGCTCCTGGACACTTTAAATTGCCAAATGGACCATCTGAAGTTTGCCCAATGGATTTTATTCAGCTTCTTTGTCTCAGGGATATAAATATATGTTTTAGCCATGGTTTGTTTTGTTTTTCCACTTGGTCTAAACCTTTCTACGTAGATAAGCTGCTGCCACTTCAGTGGCTAAAATACTATTATAAAAGATTATCCCTACCTGGGGAATCCCTCTTGAGCTCCACAGTGACTGGGGAACCCATTTTACTAGTCGAAGGGTAAGCTGGGATGAAGTGAGAGAGTGGCATTGACACATACGCACTACCAAATGTAAAATAGATAGCTAGTGGGAAGCAGCCGCATAGCACAGGGAGATCAGCTCCGTGCTTTGTGACCACCTAGAGGGGTGGGATAGGGAGGGTTGGAGGGAGACGCAAGAGGGAGGGGATATGGGGATATATGTATACGTAGAGCTGATTCACTTTGTTATACAGCAGAAACTAACACAACATTGTAAAGCAATTATACTCCAATAAAGATGTTAAAAAAATTAAAAAGTCTGCACTGTTTGGCCAGTCTTATAGCATTTTCACTGTGCTTATCATCATCCTCAAATTCATCTTTAGGACTAGTTGAAAGAATTAATGATGTCATCAAAACCCAATTGGCAAAATTTGTGGAAACCCTCCAAATACCTTGGCCAAAGGCATTGCTGTTAGTCCTTCTAAATCTCAAATACACCCCCTTTGTAACTCATAAACTACCACCCTTTGAGATAATTGCTGGGTGCCCCATGCATATAGCTCCTGTTTCTTTTGGTCCACAAATAATAAAAAGAGATATACTTCAATATTGCAAAGGTCTAATTACATCCAGTGAAAATAACCATGCTTTAGTATTACAATCTTTTCACAGCATTCTCCCAAGAGATGAAGACCTCAAACGCCAAACTTTGCAGCCTAGAGATTTCATCTATTGGAAAAGATATCTCCAGAAAGACTCTCTTCAACCCCATTGAAAAGACCCCTATCAGGTACTGTTAACCAATCCTTGTGCTGCCACACTCCTAGGAGTAGACTCTTGGATTCATGTGTCACATCTAAAGAAAGCACCAAACCCTGACTGAGCCTGTACACCAACTGCTGACCCGAAAATAAAGATTTCCAGAAATTAAAGCAGACAACAGCTGAAGGAGATGGCTTTTCCAAGATGATTGGACCAGACCTGTATACCTTTTTCTCACTGTTGCTTCTTAGCTTATTTTCTCCCTTTCTTTCTTGGAAAGGCAATGCTCTTATCCGCAATTCCCAATCTACTGCAAAAGGGGGAAAACTTTCTGAATGTTAGATCTGTCACCAGAAACTCCAATCTGTTCACTATGTCATAGACTGTTTGGTCTTACCTGTAGCCAATTTCTCTTTAGTCCCAAATGCCACTGCTGTGAGCTTATGAATGTTAGCTATTGGGTTAGACTGTTTTGACCATACCTTGTTTCAATCTTTCCCCAGTCAAAAGCGTACTAGTTCAACTAAGCACCTCCATCCTCATTAATTATATGACCGTCACTCCCCCACATTCTTTTCCTTATCTAAACATGATGTGTCCCCTGCATCCAAGGGAAATACAAACAGGCTAACTTCTATTTGCAAGGCTTTCAGAAAGGACCCTTTTAGGATGGAATGACACGTTACAGAATGTCATCCCAATTCCTCTGATCTTTGGCTTAAAAAGGTCAATCAGGAAATTCCAGCTAATGGACCTATCAATAACTAGATCTTGGCTAGAGTTCTCTGCACTCCACCTGTTTTCATTTTTGTCTTCAGTGAACAGCATTTCCCATGGGGATATGAATGTTTAGATAGCTGGCGAATTGGAAGTCAATGCTTATTGGGACATTTAATTGTTCCTGTTAACATACATAACAAACCAGAAGTTTCCCATTGGCCCACCCCATTAAGCTTCTGTGGCTGCCTTAAATGGAAACTTCTAGGAGGCATACATGACTCCAGGTTTGCCTCCATAGGGAGAGCCTTTCTCCCTTGGGTTGGAGTATGTGCCAGTGAATACATTATCAGAAATCTTTCCCTACCATTACGAGGGCTATCCAATTCCCCAGCCAAGGCAGTAGTGACCCAACAAAAATTACTTGACTTGTTGGCGAAAGTATTTTTAGACAGTCACACAGCTCTGGATTACCTGCTTTGTGAACAAGGAAGCATTCGTGCAATAACAAATACCACCTATTGCACATGGATAGATGCCCCTGGAGAGGCAGAAACCCAATTATGTAAGATCAGGGAACAGTGCACTGGTTAACACAAATATAACCCGACTCTCCATGGTCCTTTGATTTTTTCAGTTGGCTACCTTCAAGTCTAAAGTCCTGGTTTAGAACCATGATACAATCTGGATTTGTCATATAACTTTAAATGTTGCTTTGCATAATTATTTTTAAGTTTTGTACCTATTGCCTGTCAAACTCTTGTAGAAACAATGTACTGATAAAGTGATGCTAGCTCAATGCTTCAAGATGATCTCCAACACTTATGACCTTGATAAGATATAGACTTTAGATGAGAAATGCCTGAGAGTTCTCTCTCCTACCCTTCCTTGTTACTCAAGTGTGGCTTCAGTGGCTTCCAATCTGTATACTTTCCCTCCAGTGTGGGACATGACAACCAGGAAAGGTTCTTCCTGGCATCAAAGGGATAAAACCACTAAATATGGGAAAACTGACTCTTGATCAGTGATGCTTTAGAGGAAAGATCTTGACCAAAAGGGTGAAATGTGAAAATGAATAAAGGGAAACCTCATTCAAAATTGAGTCAGGAAGTCCTGAAGGGGGAGCTCTCACAAACATACCACTCATTGCAGCATACCTCAACAGGAAGCTTACTTTACATACCCTAGCAGAAAGAAGGAAGATATTCTCCTTGCCTAGCAACAGCCAGCCAATAAAATCCCCTGCAACTCAACCAATAGGAAGCTGCCACAACCCTGAATTCTCATTCTCCTCCAATGAACTTTAACTCAGAACAGTCCCTCCCATCCTCCTCCTTTCCTATATAAAAGAGCACTCCTTTTCTTTGTTCTCTGGACTTGCCTATGAATTGGCATGGTTTGCATGTCCCAAATAGCAATTCCTCTGTTAGTCCCAAATCAAGTTGATTTTGCTAGCTAAACCACTTACCTTTTTGTTTTAAAGGTTGACATTATTTTAATATCTTTGTCTTTTAGTTACATCATCTCTTATTTCTGGGTCTGTTCCTACTGAATGATTTTTGTTATGGTTATGGGTCATATTTTCCTGATTTTTTGATTGCCAGACACTGTAAATTTTACATTGCTGGTTTCTGGATTTTGAAGCGTTCATTAATTAGGGTTTTATTTTGATATGCAGTTAAGTTACATATAATAAGTTTTATGTTTTTGAGGCTTGTCTTTAAGCTCTGTCTTGGCATGTCCAGAGCAGCTGTAGGCCAGGGCTAACTTAGCCCCACAACTAAGGTGATACCCATCCTGAGTATTCTAATCAATGCCCCTTATATTGCAAGAGCTTTCCACTCGCGTTGGTGAGAACACAAACTATTTACATTCCTGTGTGAGCACTGGTAATTGTACTGCCTGTTACTTTAGAAACTGCCTGTTACTTTAGAAACTGCCTGTTACTTTAGAAACTGCCTGTTACTTTAGTTTTCTTTCACATGTACCTGGATCAATACTCAGCCAAAGATCTGCAGATCTCCAGAACTCTCCTTCTCTGCAGAGCTCCCTTTTCTCTGGTTCCCTGTCCCACAAACTCTTGCTGCCTTGCCTCCCCAAACTCTGATCACTGTCTCTTCAACCCAGTGAGACAAACAGACTTTATTCGCATTCCACCTCCCTGAGCTGCAGACTAGAAACTGTCTAGTTACTGCCTAGTAAACTGGCACAATTGTAGGGCTCAACTTGTTTGCTTCCTTTCAGAGATCATAGTCCTATGATTCCTATTGTCCAATGTCTGAAAGCATTTGCTTATTTTATCTGTTTTTAAAAAATTTTTTTTTCTAGTTGTTTACTTGGCAGGATAGATCTGAATCCTGTTACTCCATCTTGGTCAGAAGTAGAGATCTATCACTGCTTTTATTGACCTTTTTGTTCTCTTAGGGGTCATGCAGTCGTTGTGACACTCTCCAAAGTAACATTCTCCAGAACTGAGAAAGCTAAATTCCTGCTAAGCCAATAGTACCAGCCAGGCTACATTTTCATAAGGGCAGGAAGAGGGTGTTGGGCAAAGCACAGATGTCCCAGATAATGACTCTACCTCTAATTTTCTACTGTTCTGAAAAGTTCATTCCCTGACTTTGAAGCAAGTTTGCTTCAAGAACTACAATTGCAAATCCACTTCTCCAAACATCTTAAAGCAAGGATCTGTGGGTGTTAAAGTTTCTATGTTCTTATGTATCTGAAAATGTGTTTGTCATCACTCTTCACTGATAGTTTGACTTGTCAGGTTTTTTCTTAGAACCTTGTCAGGTTCTAAGGTTGTTTTTTGTTTTTTTTCCCGCAGTACTTTGAAAGTATTTTTCTGACTTTTTTTCTAGAACTATCGTTACTGATGAGAAATCTAATGACAATATTTTCTCATTCCTTATAGTGTTCTGTGTCTTCTTTATGGAAGCTTAATGATTTATTTTACTTTTCACAAGTTTCATCATGGGTTTAGACATGAGTTTAAAAAAATTAATGTTGATTAGCATTTGATAAGCTTTTAAAATCTGAAGACATGGGTCTTCAAAATTTTTTTTCTGCCAAATTGTTAGTCACTTTCTCTTAAGATATTGCCCATCCACCATTCTCTCTATTTTTTCCTCCTGAAAATATGTATCCCAAGTGTCTCTTAAAATTTCTTTTATATTTTATGTCTTTTAATAGCTTGGTTCTGGGAGTTTTCCTCAGTTCCATCTTCCTGTTCATTAATTTGCTTTTCATCTGTATTTTGTCTGCTATTTAGCCCAACAGTTGAGGTTTTTAAATTTCAAATATAGTCTTTATATCTAAGATGTCTAATTGGTTACTTTTCTTAACTACTAGGTTAATGTGTGTGTCTCATCACCTATTTTTGTTTTTGTTGATTTTCTCCTTTTTCTCTTTGAAAATATTAAATGTATTTATTTAATATTTCTAACCCAGACTTCTATACTCTGTCAAGCATTTGCTGGTCGGTTTCTCCCTTGGACTGTGCGGGGATAATTTCACCCACTTTATAGAGTTGTGAGCATAAAATTAGGTAATATAAAAATTTTCTGGGCTTCCCTGGTGGCGCAGTGATTAAGAATCTGCCTGCCAATGCAGGGGACATGGGTTCGAGCCCCGGTCTGGTAAGATCCCACATGCCGCGGAGCAACTAAGCCCGTGAGCCACAACTACTGAGCCTGCGCGTCTGAAGCCTGTGCTCCGCAACGGGAGAGGCCGCGATAGTGAGAGGCCCGCGCACCGCAATGAAGAGTGGCCCACGCTTGACGCAACTAGAGAAAGCCCTCACACAGAAACGAAGACCCAACACAGCCAAAAATAAATAAATAAATTTAAAAAAAAAAATTTTCTCACACCAGTGGCTAGCACATACAATCGGGCTACTATGTTCTTTTAAACACTTTTCTCAAGTTATTTGACTATATTCCTTTCTTTGATTCTCACTGGTATTCCCATCCTAATCCTTCTATTTTCAGCCATCCATTACTTCATAAAGAAAGAAATGAAAAGTACACATGTCACTCATTCCTTCTCCCAATTGCTTTCCTCTCCCATTTTTAATGGCCTCTGAGGGATTCTACAACATTCCTCAAGATGAGAAAGTGTCTATTGGTATATCTACTGGTTGACTAGCAGCAGTTTTTCTTATATTCTACATTTATTTAAGGGAAACCTAAACCTACTTCCTGTGTTGATAAATTGGCTCACCACGCCTAGTTGTTGAGGTGAATTACTCTTCATCTTCTTTCTCAATCATGCAATTATCTTTATTGAGTTAATGCATGTAAAATGCTAGAACATGGTGCCATGCACATAGTGAGTTCTCAGTAAAGTTGGCTGCTATCATTATTAACATCTTTATCTTCTTAGAGAGAATGATCGTTAAAATTAATAATATTCTTTAACTATCTTATTCTACTAAGATAACAACTAGATGTTTTCTTTCTTCACCAGAGAACATAATGAGAAGAGTGATTTGAGGGTTTCTGTCTCTAACACTTAAGAGAGATGCAAAGAAAAATTTCCATAGATTTTTAAGGATTATAAAAATAAATAGAATTGTTCTCAAAGGCAATAAGATTAACTACATAAAATCAAATCCCTTCTGATCCTATGGCTGCTTCTAGTATTTGGTAAATATAATCTTGTAATCTACCCTAAGAAAGTATTCTGAAACACAAAAAATGTTTTGAGCATAAAGATATCCAAAATATATTTCTATTTATACATGTTTAAAAATTAGAATTATCTTATGCAGTTATTCAAATAATATTTAAAGACTCAAACAAAATGGGAAAATGCCTGTTATAATGTCAAAAGAAAAAGATGGTGTAATAAACTGTATAGAGTGTTAGCTTAAATACTGGAATAGTACACAGAAAAAAAGACTGAAAGGAAGTTCACCAAAATATTGACTGTGATTGGTTTAGAGTGATCTTTTTCTATATATTTTCCTGTATTTAAATTCTCTACAATGACTATGAATTGCTTGAATAATCAAGGAAATAGAAAAAAATCAATGGGCTAGTACTAGCTGCATGACTTAAGTCACTCAAATCAATTGAAATAGAGTATGTGAAAGTATGTTGTAAACTAAATACTAAAGTAGTAAGGTAAATTATTGTTATTATCAATAACTGAAGGGTAATATAATTCATCTTTTGAACTCTCATATGGAGAGCTCTCTTTTCAGTCAATTTCATCTAATTTATTTTTATCAATACAAATTGGGTTCCAAAACACTTGGAAAATCTCCCTGAGGATAATAAAAATGGTATTACCTGTTTAGTTATTGCTTTAAACTATTACAGTGATGATAATAAACAAAACCCTTTAACCTGGTTTTACCTCCTGTTCTTACACTCAGGCAGCAGCATTATCCCCCTAAAAAGAAAAGCTAAAACTATTAAGATTTAAAATATAATTTTACAACAGCTTTCTGTAAAAGATGAGTTAGTTAAATCATGGGCAAAGAAAATACCAAAATTTACACGAAGAAATATATGCCTATTAAGCAACACATTAACCGCAAGTGATTTCATATGTAGATTACCTATAATTTGAATGTAATTTTCTAAATTTTTTTAATGTGAGTAGTTCCAGAAGTTCTTTGGTGTTTAATAACATGTGCTATTATTAAGACAGTTGTTAAAGTGCAGATGTTTTGTTCAGTGCCTGATCCATTAAGATACTGCCTAAGAGAATGTTATTACTTACAATTGAAGGTAACTATTTCTGGATCTCCTGGCTTCCTTCCTTCTCAACACCAATTATATGTCAGATACTTTGGTAGGTAATGGAGATGCAGCTGTGAACAAGCCAGATACAGACCCATCCTTGGGTTGCATGGAGCCTAGTCATAAAATATTTGAGTGCCTGGTATGAATCCAGTCCTATCCTGAGAATTTGAGGGTTCCCAATGGAAGGATACTCCATATACTTGAAGAGTTCTTGAGTTCTTATCCTCTTGAATGTTATTTTCTTGACCACTACATAACAGTTTATATTGACCACCTACCTGGCTTTCTAAAGAGAGGAACTGAGAACAACCAGAGTCAGTCATCTTCTTTCCATCTAAGACTAGGAACCCATCTAAACTGAGGAAAATCCAGGTGTCAGAAAATTGGTTTAAAATACAAGATACTAATTCTGCCATGGAGTTTAGAACAGTGATGTATTCAATCATATCATTTTTGAATAAGCTAATGCCATTTTGTCATATTTTCTTATAGTCATTTCAAATATGCAGACACATGGGATATGTAAATTTGACTAGCTGACAAGCAGCATAAATGAACATGATAGTAGCTAAATCAGTAGAGGCTGTTCTTTAATTTGTGCAGATTTAATGTCCTCTGAAAGGGTCTCCTACTTATTCAAAACAAAGATTTTACAGCATTTATAGTATGGGATTTCCAAAATCTCACAATGGAAAAGTAAATACTTATTTAATATTAATTTTATAACATCTTGCATTCAACATTTGTATAGTTTTATGAAACTTTAAGATAGGAGTCTATCATAAGAGGACACTTCTGTGGACATTCTGATACAAATAAAACAATTCTAAAACAGGTTTATTGATGGTATAACTATTTCAGAAGTCATGTTGGAATGCAATTTTAGAATAGTCAGTTTGGAATAAAGTAATTAATTTTTATGGGTTAAGAACATAAGGGAAATATCACATAACACCAAATCAAGTTGTCTGGGGGACAGAGGGCTTGCCTTTAGTGAAATGAGAAACTCTACTTTGCGTTCATTAAACCTCTCTTTCTGCCACACCAATCCTCACCTTCAGTCACCACCCTACCTCTATGTGTTTCCCTGATCCTTTTCCTGTACTATAGAGAATTTTGTTAAAATAGTATTCTTGGAGAAAGTCATACCACTATGTGTACCCCTGGCCCACTCCAAAATCAATCTGTCCTACTCCAACTGGGTTCTCATTGCTGCTTGACAGTCTTGATATTGATCTCCCATTTATTCCCCAGCACACTTCCCTTATAGCAGGTGCTTCAGATCTCTCTGCTCACACATCTAATTCACTACTTACCCTTTCCATTATCACCAGATAATAACCATCCTACTTTACAGAGAAATTCACAGATAACTGGTTGTGACTTCTCATTTTTCCTTATTTCTACCTTAAAGCAACAAAATTTTATTGAGTATCAACCATGTGCCAGGCACAGTACTTGGGCAATGGTATGCCAAAAATAATGTAGCTGGTGGATCTTTGTATGCACCATGCCCAGCACAGTTCCTGGCACACAGTGGGTGCTCAATAAATGTTGAAATGAATGTATGCACTGATGAAAAGATAGGTCTAAAGGCTAAGGTACTTTAGGAGGTATTTCCTAAAGAAAATACCATTCAAGAAGAGGGGGAAAGTACGGAATAGATATTATGCCCTTAGATATTCTTTCTTAGTAAAGAAGGATGATTCCTATCTCAAAGGAAGAGGTGTTTTTTATTTCCAAGTCTAAATTCCTCATACCATTGCTTTCTGCTTCCTCTGTGAACTTGATTCGACTCTCTCAGAGGAAGACAACTTCACTATACCTAAACACACCTTTCCCTGCCGAAACCTTCATCACCATCATTAACAAAAACTAAATTCTGGCTCCACTGACTACAAACATCCTGTTTTCATACTTAATGAAGTGGTCTGAAATTACTACAGTATACTCATTTCCTTGCCACCCATATTGCTCTCTTGCATTCATTTTGTCTGTTTTACTACTTTTATCTATACCAACTGAAATCTCACCTATCTTTCAAGACTCAGCTTAAGACTCACCTCTCCCATCAAGCCTTCTCTGGCCCCTGTAACTGGTAGCTTCCTTGAGCAAGTCAGCATTGTCTGTGCTGATCCTATGACATATATCCTAACCTGCCCCCCACTTCTGTGCAATGCCATGGGTTTCATTTCCCTGACACAGTCTGGGTTCAATAAATATTGGCTGAATGAGCATTGAGAAATAGAATACCTTAAAAGGGAGATGGCAAAAGAAAAAAATGGTTAAACTTATCTTTTTACAAAAGAAACTTTTTCTATAATCATTTTAATAAACAATTCATTTAAAATGCTATTTCTATTCATGTTTTGCTACTCAAGTGAATGAGATGATCAGCAATTTAGCTAGCTTCAATCTTTAGCTAGCAGGATATTGTTAGAAATGGTGATGGTGATATAGCCTTAGATCCCTTCCTCTACTATGTGAGGAAACTAATGCCTTAATATCATATGTGTGACTAAAGTCTTGATTTCTCCAATGAAACATCAAGGGAATTGCAAGGCACCTCTGAAAGACTGGTTTCTGAGCCAATTCCAAGGTGGATTACTTAGACTACAAATGGGGATTTCTGGTTTGCTTTTAAATGGTTCTTATATTTTTCATTTTGCATGTTTTTCAGCTGGTACTGGTTATCACTGTACTTTATCAAACAGCATTCCCATTTCAACTGAGAATGAAGAGGTTCTTAGATAAAGAATTTGTAAAAGTCAGGTATATAATAAAGTCATGGATGGTTCTTGGAACTTGCTAAAATGAAATGCTGCATCTAAGTGCAATATAAGTGCAACATCTTAGCCATATAAGATCATTATCATAAAGTAATCATCATGATTAAAAAAACTCTAATTGAATCATTATTCTTTCCAAAAGATCGGAATTCTAAGAATACTTCTCAGAAGCTCTCAAACTTAATATGGAGCAGGAAATATTGCAATGAGCCCTCGAGAGTGAGAAATAAAAAACAGTTGTGCTCTTCTTTCATTATACTTTTTAATCATTTCATTATTCATAACTATACAGTCCTTATGTGTGGTGAAGAATGTATTCATAGGGGAATGTATCTGTCAGCATACTGGTATATAAAAAAGAATAAAAGTAAAAACAAAATAAGCAGACTTAGTAGGTTCTCATATTTCATATTTGAAACTTTAGATATATATTCCTTTTTTGAAACAAATAAAACAATAAATATTTTAAAATGTGTATTTATGCCATAACTAGGTGAAAGCAACTCTTAAGTAGATTAGTAAAGCCAGATCTGTGATTTCTTATTTGACTCCCTGGACAGTACCAACAGCAAAATAATGCCAAAATATGCATATCATTTTGCAGCTGGACCTACAGGGACACAAATGATATTTTAATATTCAATCAGAAATATTACATATATAAACATTATAGAAATCTACCACTAAACTTTGTGGTGATTAAGATTTTAGTGGAGTCTTTGATCACTATAAAATTTCAAAATTTCAAAATAATGTGCAGAGTTTGAAGGTGAAATGGATACCAAAGAGGAGAAAGGAAGGAAACTGTAAACAACTCAACAACAAGATGTTTGAAGGATCTATTGAGCTTGATTCTTCACCCATCAGTTTAAGAAATGAAATAACTAATCTTACATACTTCTGGTTCCTATTTGAAGATGCTTTAATTTAGCCACTCATTCTGTTCTTTCAGTCTTCTTCTTATAACTTGACATTCTGAGCCCCATTTTGACCTTAGTAAGCTATTATATCAGGCAGCATAGGATAGGCGATGCTGCAGTAATCAAACTTAGTTGGTTAAAACAAGTGTGTTTATTTCTCTTGTTACATGTACAGCATGAGCTGGCTGGGGACTCTGCTGTATATTATCCTCATTTAGGGACCTTGGCTGAGGAAAGGGCTCCACCTCCATTCTTCCACAATTACTGCAGAAAAGAAAAAGTAAACTGGCAAATAGCACAAACTATTAAAGCTTCTCCTTAGAAGTGATATGTGTCCCTTCTGATCATATTTGCTGACTAAAGCAAATCATATGGTCATGCTAACCTCAAATGGGGTCACGGGTAATCCTCTCATGTGCCCAGTAGGAGAAAAGCCAAAAATATTTAGTGCACAGCTACTGAGAAAAGATTGGAGATGGTAACTCTTCTAACTCATTCTCTGTTCAAGCCAGATTGGAGTGTGGATCCCTTTTCTAGTTGTAGAAGTAGAAAGATATCAATGGATGATAACTCTTCCAGGACCAAATGTGAGAGAATATTATACGGAGCATTAGGATAAACTGTTTTCCTCTTCATTCATTTGTCTATGGATTCATGGTCTTCTTTTGCCCCCAAGGAGGCTATCGTTTGGTGGAAAAAGGAAAAAATTATAGGTTTAGGCTCCATGAAACAACTCGAGGATGAGGCAAACTATCATATCATTCAAGTGAACAGTGATAGTCCACATAATAAAGTAATAGGGGCAGATGAAATTAACTTAAAGATCAGTGTTGAGTGCAGTGAGTTAAGAAAATTTCTTTGGAGAATGTCTAACATTAGATGGACATGGAATGTTAGGTTTAGATTGACAGAAATAAGGAAAGAGGGTATGTCTAGTAAGAAACAAAGCAACTAAGAGGCCAGATATGGGAATGAGCAAGGAAGAAGGAGAGGTGAGATTTGCTCAGCTGGAGTGAAGGGTGAGATTAGGGGTTGAAGACGCAGTTAGGATCAGTTTTCTATGAACTTGAACACCAAGCTAAAACATTTATATTTGACCTGATGGGCAGCAGTGAGAAACTGTGGCTTCAACCGAAGAATAAAAGAGTGTTTTATGCTGTTGGAATTTTTAGGATACAGCTAAAGAAGAAATTCCTAAGAGGTTATGTTTTGTCACAAAGAAATCTTGAGAAAGCTGACAATCGACAGGGTTCCTCTTAGACCTTAAGGAATTTCCATCTGGTTGGGGAGATAGACTGTGCCTATGAGGTAAAAGTAGTCTTTGGTTAAATTTTTCAAGTATAAATTTGGTCACTGATGGAAACTCTTTCCCTAAGTAATACAATAAATAAAACTCTAATTCAACTATCCAAAAACGTTTTGGTGATTCTACCTGGAGACAAGAGGTTGATTTAACTTACATTACAATGATTAAACACATACATATATATATAATAAAATAAAAATATGTATATATGCTACCTAATAAAAGAGAATATTGTGTTTTCAAATCATGAATAAATAAAAATGTATTGTGTTCTACTAGTTAAAAACATGAATCAGGGTTTCATAGGAAAAACATGGTCTTTAGAAAGAGACACAAATTCAAGCTGTGTTCAAATTCAAGCTGTACAACTTTTAGAGAAGTTCAGAAGGTAAACTATTGTATCTTGCAGCCTCAGTTTCCTCTCCTGTAAAATGGTGAAAATTATTATAGAGTTGTTATGAAAATTAAACAATTAAACAGTAAAACATATATAATGCCCCTAGCACATTATAGGCATGATAGCAATAATGGCAATGATTACATATAAGCAATTACTAAATACTGAACTGAATTAAATTTAAGGAAAGTTTCCTGTCTTTACATTGTAAGGATTATAAAATTAATAAATCAATGCATTAACTATTAACTAAAGTCAACCTCATAATTTTATTTTTATCCTAGAAATAAAAAGAAGAAATAAAGAAGAAAATAAATTTTAATCAGAGAATACAGTGTTATATTTCTAAAGTGTTCATTATCCTTGGTTGGTTTTATTCCACTTAGCAGATGTTCTCTCTTCCTATCTCAAGGGCAGAAACTTTCAACAATGACTACTTCCCCAAACTGGGGTGAGCAATGCGCTCTATTTTACAGATGAGGAAGCTATACAAATGAAGTAGCACTCAAGAAGTTAGTTGAAAAATTAGTACTTTAACTCAAGGCATTTTCTTTATAGATTCTGTTGTTTCCCAGTAGTTTTATAGTACCTGGCCTTTTGGCTGAAAAGTTATGGTTACGAGTGTGTCAATCTTCAAATTGTATCCCAAGGACCATATTTAGTCAATCTTAGGTCCCTGAGGATTTAATTACTTTGCCAAATTGTGTTCCTGGTTCTTTCCTCATGTCTGCTCCATACTTTGGGTATAGGAGATCTGAGAGTATGAAAATAAGTAAAATGAAATGAGAAGATAAAATAGAAATTCATAGTTAACAACGTTAATGTAGTAATCATAAAATTTTAATTTGAAAATGTTTTACTAAATTTTAATTTAATTTAATTTTTAAATGTCCTATATATATGCTAATGAGGCCATTGGAATACTGAGGTCTGATACTTCCTCTGACTGGGTAGATCAGCAGAGTGTGAAATTAATGTTCTTAGTCTAAGCAATTATGAAGAAATTAACAATGGTAATCATTCTCCTGAAGTATTTATCTTGGTTTCTCAGGAGATGGTCTAGAGTTTCTGCTTTACTGGCGAATCATCACCCAACAACCATTTTCGCATTATTGATCACAGATCTTGACATGGAATGTGTGTGTGTGTGTGTGTGTGTGTGTGTGTGTGTGTGTGTGTAGAAAAAATCTGCTTACAGTGATAAAGTAAATTCTTTGTGACTCGGTTGTACCAGGTAAGTATTTCAGTGTTAAAGTGTGAAGGGGTTTTCGCACAAATATATATGATAAGCCACTGATGAAAAAAGACCTTTGTAATTAGACATGAGTGCTGCTATGTCATACAAACAAACAAAAAAATCTACTTCTCCCCACCCAAAAAAAAATCAAGAGGAAAGGAAAGGGAAAAAACACCACAGCTTAAATGACAGGTTTTGTAAATGTTCTGCTGTTTTATATTTTTCCGTTGAAACTACAGTTTCCTTTTTCTTCTTTCTACTTTTATTACACAGCCCAGAAGATGGACATTTGGCAAGCCATAATAGACTGCTCCTTTCCCAGGTATCTCCTGCTTGTTTCCTTTATCTATGAATAGGAAATGGCTTAAAGGCACCTGTGTGATGAAGGTCCCAGGGGCAGCTGCCTGACTAGTGAATGCCTGATTCTGTGTTAACATGCTTTGTCAGATATTGGCAGAATCTGTTCTCTTCTTTTGCCTTTTCAGCCAGGGTACCATTGACAGCCTGGCTACCCATTTATAGAAATGTTGTCCATCAAACTGTGAGGAAGGACAATAGTGTTTTTCTGTGGCCAGTGACTGTGGGAAACTTTTCTTTGGCTATTCAGGCAATTTTTGTAGCTTGCTCTGAAGAGGAGAGACTGATGAGTGCAAAAAGTACAATTAAGCAAAGCCAGACTTCAATTGAAGGCTCTAGTGTAGTCTGCTGTTCTTGTTTTTTTTCTTTTTTTTAGAGGGGGAAAAAACCCTATGGGTTTTCACGTTGCTGTGTGGCATTCAGCAGGGGGCTATTACAATCCTAAATTTTTTTTCTAGACCACCTAATTCTAAGTTAAAATTAAATGTAATGAGAGCCACTTGGAGTTCTGAATATTTTAAAGCATAATTCCCACAGAAGGGATTCGACCTAAACTGCAGTGAGCATCAGTTGGCTAATTATAGCTGCATTTTATATTACAGCAGGTGTCAGATGCAGTCATCTCAATAAAGTCCACATAATACTCTGGGAAATAACAAAGACTTTTCTTTGAATGTGGGTACTAATTTCTGCTAGGTGTCATATGAGCCTTGATACTTCTTGGCATTAACAAGAGCACTGCAGCACTCAGAAATGCTCTTTGCTTGGGATGAATTGATACTGTAAAGCACTTACCAGTCAGACTTGGCAGATGTCAGTAGTTAATACTTATGTTGCAGAGGTCGGAATATAATGCAAAGAGTCTTATGTAAATACTCTCAGATGATGGGCTGGTTTTGAGAAAGCGCCAGAGCACCGCACCAACTCACTTAATGAAAGTTAAATAGATAGCAGTGGGGTATCTGCATTTACTTTGGCTCCTGCTTTATTGCAAGTCCTCCAGAAGTGAAGGGCAGATGGTAAGGCAGTAAACTAGGTGAACAAAATACACTGGACTTGGATAAGGACTTGTTATGTTCACAGTACTTTCCTTGAATTCATGTGGGTGATTCAAATTACTGAAGTGAGAGAGAGGGCAAAAGCATGCCTGAGGATAAGGACTCCTGTACATATCCAACAGATACAAAATAATTTTAATTTAGAAAATATGTCCACCTTTGAAATATAATTGGACAATAGGATAGGCCCAAGGGATGTCACTTTAAAATCATAACAATTGTCCTGCACTTTTCCATTCTTCTAGGAGATTTAGAGTTCATCTAACCTTTTGTTGTCACATTGGATCAGAGCAAATGAGATCAAAATGGAGGACCTATTAAAATCTTATTATGAAATACCAAGTAGAATATGACAAATGTGAACTCTTTACATGCATTCCACTCTGGAATCAACAGTGTTTACTTTGAATCTAATTCAGAGCTAACAAAGCAAAGGCAGTGTCCTTAATTATAATCCCCCAAATCAGCCCTGGGTTCTCATTTTGGCATGTTACGGTTTATGTACATCTCATAGCAAACCCTGTAGTGTGCTGTCGGCAATTAGGCAGGACTTCAGGGAGTTTAACATTCATTCAACATTGATTCAATCAATAATTGAGCACTGGTGTGAGCAAAGCACTGTTAAGCCCAGCATTGAAATCTACAATGGGAAAGAGGACACAGAGTCTGTCCCCAGAGTGCTGACCATCTACTCACAAAAACAGCATCTCTCCAGGCTCTTTTGAAGATTTCTGCTAATTTTCATTTAGATCAGATATGTCCATGGATTTTGATACAGTCCAGGACAAAATTGTGAAGTAGTGTGAAAAGTCACACAGAAATTACTACAAGGAGCACAAGTAATCTGCTAATGACAATTGTTTTCTTATAGTACTCAATAAAGTCTCAATGAATTTCTTTTTTTTCTTACAATAAATGTAGTGTTTCTTTATTACAGAAAATTTAGGAAACACATATAAGATACAAAAAAGAAAATAATCCATAATTCTACTGCCTCTTAGACAACATTATTAATATTTTGGTGTGTATGAAGTTTATTCTTCCTTCTTCATTTATATACATGTAAAATGTATATGTCCATTTTAAATTATGGGATTATACTATTTGGTAAATATCTTTTAAAGAAAACCTTATGATATTAAGAATATATTTTTATATTATAATATATTCTTCCAAAACATAATTTTTACTGATTACATAATAGTGTCGTACATGGATATGCCATACTTTATTTTTAAATTTTCTATTATTGTACCTTTAGCTTATTTCCAATTTTTTGCTGGTATAAACCATGCTGTAATGAACACTGTTGTAGCTAGACGTTTTTTCTAAATCCATGATAATTTGCTTATTCCTGGTAGTGGAAATGCTGGATCAAGTGCAGTTTTAATTAAAGATATAGATTTTAAGATACTTGTCATAAAAAAGAAAAATACATTTCATAGGAAATTCTTTATTGCTTTCCATCTAGGTATGAGATTTTAATTGTTGAGAGAATTTAAAGTAAAAAAAGCAAGAGTTTAGTTTAAAACACTAAATTGTGAATAAAACAAGATATTTCCATCTAACTAGTAAATTGATCAGCTATTATCTGATTAAGAAACAGGTAGCCATAGGTAGCTTCTGTAAGCCATGAGATTTTCAGTATGAACAGGATCTCTACAATGAACTATAAATACGCAGTGCCTGGCAGCACAGTGTGAATAGCCAAAGTACTGGGGCCATTATTTAAACTTTTACGTGGAAAGAGTTCTGCTATATATTTAAACATATATACATAGAAAGAGAGTTCTGGTGCACATTGAAATATTATGTATATATACATTAATTGGTAGTGTGGCTATAATATCATGAATTTAAATAAGGAGTTAAAAGGCCATTACTCTTGCACTGCTTCCAATTTAAGCCATCCAATTTTAATTGGCCTTCACAGTGGCTTAGAAATCTTTTGGTACATCAATGTTTACCATGCTTCACATAATGATTATTCCAAGCCTTCATTCTCCCCCAGGCTAATCCAAGAAAACTCAGAAGAACCAGAGAAAGACTAAAGGCACTAAATTGTATGTTTTGCATTGATAGCAAAATAATGTATATTTTACTTTAATAGAAAATTAGGGCCAGTTAGTGATCTTGGAAACACTGTTAGGCTTTAACTGTTTTCCAAGTAGAGTACTGCAACTGTAATCATTGAACCTAAAGAAGTGGGAGAAGTTAGATGATCATATTAATCCTTCATCTAATCCTCACTGAGAGCTGAGAGTATTCCTGCTTTGGAATATTTTGTTAAGTGTCTATGTCCTACCTTAGTGGTGCATTCCGTAATTTAATAGAGTCTCTTAAGTCCCTTAAGTGTTTTCACACGGTAGACACAAATTGGGATAGTTGCCTAATATTTGGCATTGCTACAGCAGCCTTTCTGGGTTACCCGTCCACCTGCTTTTGGGGGACCAGTTCCCTTCCACTCCTAGACATTAGTGGATTTTAATAGCTGGGTGTAGTCATGGAAAGAGTAACTGTGGGCATACCCTGAGATACGCTCCCTAAGGAGTAGCATCAGAGGCTTCACACTGTCGGGGAATATAAAGTTTACTAAAATAATCCAGCCAGTCCAAATAAAGAAGCAAATAACAATAACAGACTCTGGAGAGGGAGACCATTACCTGTATTATGTAATCCTCCTTCCTAGACACGATGATTGATTCAGGGAAAAATACCCAAGCAGGACCCCAGAAAGCCATCCCTGGTATGTTTTATAATGGGAGATATTGGATAAGATTTCTCTCCTCTCTGAGAAGATTTGAAGATGTGACCTTAGGCTGCTGGCAGCCATGCCCCCTATCCTACACAGAGACTGCCTGCAATGGGAGAGAACAAAGCCAACATGGAAGAGAGAAAGGGAACAAGAGGCAAAGAGTAAGGGGTAAGATCAAGAGAGAGAATGCATGTGAGAAACAGCTGGGCAGACAGACTGACTCACCTGATTCTAGGTATCCTGAAGGCCAGCTTTAGTGCCTCTCCTCTTGTGGTATAGTTATATAAGCACTTAACATCTCCTTTTTTTTCTTTTACATGAACTAATTAGAATTGGGGTTCTATTACTTTTGTAACAGAGCAGGACCCTATGGGGCCTTCCCAGGACAGAAACGCCCTCCCCATGTCCTCTGCCTGCCTCCTGTCTGTAGAAAAACTTTAGCTAAAGAATAAATTTAATCAGAGAAGTGAGAAAATGCAGAAGCAAAGAAAAGCAGTCAAACAGGACAAAATAATAATAGTTTAGCCATTAAACAAAATCAAGGACCTTTAGTTCCTCCTCAAGGGTATTCTGAGGCATATCTGTTGAGCAGTTTTGCAGATACTGAAACCCTCACAAGGTGGAAGAATTTAACTACATGATGACCAGATTGTAGCTATGACCTAAGCTGCTCCATCTCACACAATTCCAAGAACTGTCCTCAAAGACATAGGAACACACCAAGCCTGGAAATGAAGATTAATTGTACTAAAAAAAATCAAGATGACACTGATCAGACCACTGCATGACCAATTTCAAGATGACTGTCAGAGCTGACTGAGCCATTCTACATGTAGCCCCCTCCATTTGCCTATATGTCCCTAAAAGCTCTGGCCCCCTGACTGGCAGTGGGGAGTTGGCTTTTGGACATGAGTCTGCCTTCTCCCCAGGTTCCCGGCCTCCTGAATAAAACAACCTTTCCTTTCCTACCAACACTTCTCTCTTGAGTATTGGCGTTCCAGCGGCAGGCAGCTTAACCTAAGTCCATAACACTTTCATACAGAGTCCTCACTAATACACATTCTAAATTTGTTTCTTACTTGTGTACCTTCAGTAAAATCTCTAGAGTTTACAATGAAAAATTAGAAGTGGATTCCTCTCCCCAGAGCTCTTAGTAGGGAACTGAAGAGAAATATTGACAAAAAGTTTACACTTGACAGTCCACAAAACCTTCTAGTTTTTGTTTTAGTCACTATATAGTCCTCATTTAAATTTTAGTTCTCAGATTAATTAATCCTGTTATTCATTCTATAATCACTTATTGATGTTCTTCTATGTGCACAAGGTAGTCATAAGTACTGTAGCTCCCCTACCTTGAAGAGGCTTCCAACTTGGTAATAATCATGATAGCAAATACTTACATAACTGGGAATTGTTCAAGTGGTTGACACATTTAATCCACACCATAACCCTATGAAACAGGAGTTATTATTGCCTCCGTTTTATGGATAAGGAGGCTGAATCACAGAGGCTATGAGTAGCTTGTCCACTGTCTCACAGCTACTAAGTGACAGAGCTGGGGTTTGAACCTGAGCTGTGCGGCCCGAGCCCAAACTCTTAACCTCTTCTAGTAGTAAAGACTAAAACTTTATAACAAGAAGTCTTTACATAAGAAAGTAAGGTAGAGTCAACCAGTCATATTCTTTATATAGTAAGTTTCAGCTGCAGCAGATCTTAATTGTGCTGGTATAAAATGAATGTATAAGTTGTTAAAGTATTTACATATGCAGAAACATCCACAACATGGAGATAAACAGCTTTATTTACATGTTTAGCAATTAAAGCTTCTCCTTATGAACACAAGCTTCTCTAGTGTTTTCTAACATTTAACCACTTTTCTTCTCATTCCAAAAAGGATGCATTTATTTTAAATATATAGAAAATATGGAAAATCTTAAAAATCACCCAGAATTTCACCACCAAAATATACCCAGTGATAACATTTATTATTTAGTTCATGGTATAATCTTATAATTTTTATTTCTGTTAGGTAGGACAGTAATACCAGTGAGTGCTATTTCTCTATTTCACCAAGTATGAGAATGTTAGTTCTAATACATATCATGAAGTTACCATTCCAATTTGGCTTTAAAGGGATGCTTTTCAGTATAGGGTTTTTTGATAATTTGCATTGAGATTGGTTGATGTAACACCTAGCTGCATTAACATAATTCCTAGAAATTAAGAGTGTGCACTAACTGTACATTTCACAGCTATTATACCTCATTTAATTCAGTGCATGTTGCCCATAAGCAAGGCAAATAGGCCACTCCTTATTTGAGAAGCACCAAATTTCTTTAAGAAATAATTCTCTCTACCTCTTGTTAGAAATATTACTTTTTTAAAAACCTGAAGGTATTTGATTTTTAAGATTTCATTATTAAAACGTATTATAGAATCTTAATAATCCTAACTAGTGCCAACAAATGTCTTTTTAACATGTTAACTGGAATTAGTTGAGTTAGTGCTCTGGAAAGGAAACCAGTATCTGGGAGTGAGAAGAATGGAAATTTAATCTAACAGTCAAGTGGCTTGGGTTCAAATTCAGCCTCTACTATCCTGATTGCATTCAACTTCTCTGTACCTAGTTTCCATGTCTAGAGAGTAGGAAGCATTGTTATTAGTTATTAATTATTATTACTATTTTTGATCATAGATCTACATTAGATGATTTAACACATGTAAGGTGCCAAGAATATTATTTTAACAAAATTTTTTAGTGCAGGACACTTAAGGTGCTGAGGATTCAGCAGTGAACAAAAGAGATTTTTTTTTTAAAGTCCCTGATCAAAAAAAATAATGCAAAAGGTGGATAAGTTTGGGGGCGGAGAATTCAGTGTTAAATAGGGTGGTGAAAGAAAGCCTTGCTAAAAAGATGATTCTTGAGCAATCATCTGAATGAGGAGAGGGAGTAAACCATGCAAATATCTGGGGAAAGGGAGTTCTTTCTAGGCAGAGGGAACAGATAGTACAAAGGTCCTGGGAAAAGTTGCAATTATGGATAATGTAAAAGAACTCCGATATGTAGAAGCTCAGAAATGTATATGGGCTATGGGTCATGCTTATACAAAAACAATGCAGCTAAGCAGTTAAGAAGTTAAAATTTTAGTTTAAAATTTTAAAATTTTGTGAGATTAATTTCTGGCGTGACAGCATGAGAAGCTCTGTTGACTTGCTCCCCAGTGAAATGGTCAA
The DNA here is from genome assembly GCF_965194825.1 of Balaenoptera physalus. NCBI lineage: Eukaryota > Metazoa > Chordata > Mammalia > Artiodactyla > Balaenopteridae > Balaenoptera > Balaenoptera physalus. The sequence continues at coordinate 62,484,415 of NC_138883.1, read as the reverse complement.
AACTGGTGAAAATTATTATTTAAAACTGGTCAAAATTATAAACAACAAAGAAACAAACAAAAATAGACCATTCAAAACCCTGGAAGTGGTCTTAAGGGCAAATGGGAAATGAAAAAAACATCTATTCAAGAAAATCTAGGTTAAAAAAAAATTAGATAAGAAAGACAAGTCTGCAGTACTTGAACAAGACCACACCCTTCCTCTCTCCTCCCAAATCAGTGAGGCAAAGACTCCACTCCAGCCCAGAAGACAGGGCTTCTTCTCCCCCCAGCTCCCAGGTGGAGGACTTTCTTCCTGGGACTAGCAGGACTTCAGCATTTTTCACTCTGCCCCTAACTGCCTGTTGCTGAGGCTAAGTCCTGAGTCTGTGCAGTCAAGAGGTGAGGGATCCCTTCTGCCCAGCCCGCAGCTGTGGAACACAGGCTCTACCTTCAGAGCGGCATGCTGGAAATACTAGGGCCCTCATAACTCTTCCCCCAGTTCCTGAGGTGATGGTTCCATACACAGAATAAGCAAGTTAAGAGGACCTCATTGTCCCTATGCCCAGGTCCAGAGCCCTGGCTCAGAGAGTTTGTCTCGGGGGGTGAGGGGGAGAGGCAGGCCATGAACCAGATAGCTCCTAATCTCTTCCCAAAGGAAGAGAATTCATTTTCCACAGAAAGTGGAAAAGTTAAGCCTAAGGGTGCTCTTAGGAATAGTAGAGGGGTAATGAAAGGCAATTGGGAGATCTGATTTATGAATCTAATGAAGATACAGCCAAGACTGAGGCTGGCTAGTGTACAGGGGAGAAAGGAGAATAAAACAGCTAGAAGGAGCCCTCCTGGAGTCAGAACAAATATCAAACACTGACATCAGAAACTACTCCTTCAAAGGAGCCACAATTTGATTGTATTCATTTGTACAGGAATTAATTCCCCAGGGCATTGTTGAAAACAACAGAGTAATCAGCCAGCAATTAGTGACGTATAACAGCTGGGTGTACTCAGAGAAAGAGGGGCTGCGAGCATCCCCAAAGTTGTACTTCCTTGAGAAGCAACATCAGCAGCTTAACACCGTGGGATAAAAAGAGATGTCACTAAAATAATCAGCCTACCAATAAACAAAGAAATAAGCAAATAGCAAGCACTAACAAGCCCACTGGGTGGGGAAAGGGGGGACGAACAGTACCCAGAGTTGCTACAATATGTTATCTAAAATTTACAGTTTCCAACAAAAAATTGTGAGGCAGGCAGAGATACAGGAAAATATAACTCATACACCAGGAAAAAGAAGCAGGAGCCATAAACTATGTGTAAAAGTGACTAGATATCAATATGTTCACAGAGCTAAAGGAAAGAATGACTAAAGAAGTAAAGGAAGGTATGATGACAGTGCTTATTGCTATTTCATATTTGATACCAAATATGAAATAGCAATAAGTGAAATTATGAAAACAAGAACCAAATGGAAATTCTGAAGTTGAAGACTAAAATAACTGAAATAAAATATTCACTAGAGGGGCTGTAAAGAATTGAATTGGCAGAAGTAAGAATTTGTGACCTTGAGGATAGACTGATAGAGATTATGGAAGCTGAAGAACAGAGAGAAAAAAGCATGAAGAGAAATGAATAGAACCTCCAAGATGTGGGACACCATTAGATGCACCAACATACAAGTAATGGGAGCATCAGAACAAGAGGAGAGAAAAGAGAAGAAAAAAATTCAAAACATAATGACTGAAAACATCCCAAATTTATTGAAAAACAATACTACACATCCAGGAAGCTCAACAAACTCCAAGTAGGATAAACTCAAAGAGACACAGATACAGCACAGTAAAAATGCTTAAAGTCAAAGACAAGGAGAAAATCTTGAAAGCAGCAAGATAAAAGAGATGAGTCAGTTATAAGGCAACATCAATAACATTATCGCTAACTTCTCAGCAGAAACAAAGGAGGCCAGAAGGCAGTGAGATAAATAGGTAAAGTACTAAAAGATTAAAAAAAAAAAATCAACCAAGATGCCTATATCTAGCAATGCTACCTTTCAAAAATGAAGGTAAAATAAAGACTTTCTCAAATAAACAAAAACTGAGAGAATTTGCTGCCAGCAGACCCACCTTACAAGAAATACTAAAGGAAGTTCTTCAGGTTGAGAGCAAGTGACCCCAGACAGTTATTTGACTCCACACAAAGAGCACTGGTAAAGGGCTCCTTGGAGTAATGGCTGATTTCAGCATTTGTGCCAAGGAAAGTACATGAGTCTTGATATCTTATTGTGTCAGAAAGGAAGAAAGTGCTCAAAGAATGATGGAGACATATTAAAAGAACACACAAGCTAACTCAAAGGAACTTCCACTGGATAAATCTGGGCCAATTTGAGTACCAGAACAAATAATTTTAGTAATTATTTATAACATATTGAATTAAATAGTAAACCATGAGTCCATAGTGATTAAATAACTAAATTATTAAATTTAGTTATTAAATAAGTTGATTGATTGAAAGTGAGATGAGGAAGGGGATATTTACATAGTTTTAAAGCATCTCTCCACAAAACACTTATTAATTCCACAACGGAAAAGAGTAACTTTACAGTGAAGAAGCCCTGGCAGATATTACTTAATTCAAATGATCAATGTGAATATCAATAATAGGGCAAACAGAAATCATGAGACACCAAGCAATGTGAAGAGTTCAACATCTCTGATATTCTGGAAGAAGATTCCTTACCTGATCATGATTGAATCATAAGGGAACATTGGACAAATCCAAACTGAGGAACATTTTATAAAAACCCAACCTGAGGAATATTCCATAAAGTAATTTTCAAAAGTGTCAAGGTCACTGTCAGGGACACAACCTAAGGTGACCCCCCCCCCTCCATGATCCCCTTCCTTTGGTGTTCACACTTTTGTGTAATCTCCTCCCTTTCAGTTTGAAAGGGCTATGACTTGCTTTTAACCAATAGGATATGGCAAAGGTGATAGATGTCACTCCATAATTACATATGATGTATATAAGATTCCATTTTATTAGCAGAGGCACTGGAGACATTTTGCCTTATTGTCCCTGAAGTAAGTTGCTGTGAAGCAAGTGGCCATGTTGGAGAAGCTCACATGGCCAGGAACTGTGGACAGCCTCTAGGAGCTAAGAGTGGCTTCCAGAAAGAAACTAAAGCCTCAATCCTGAAGCAGCAAGGAAACGAATTCTGCTAACAACCTGAGGGAGCTTGGAAGCAGATATTTCTCTGATGGGACCGTAGCACTGGCTGACACATAGAAACCAGCCTGGTGAGACCCTTAAGCATAGAACTCAGTTAAACTCGACTGGATCCACATAACTTTGAAATTTTAAATGTGTAGAGTTTCAAGCTGCTAAGTTTGTGGTAATTGCTACACAGTGTAGAAAACTAATATAGTTATGAAAGTCAATTAAAGACTGAGAAACTGTTCCAGATTAAGGGGGACTAAGGTAATAGACAACTAAAAGCATTGCATGATTCTGACCTGGATTCTTCAGACAATTGGGAAAACTTTAAAGGCATCTGAGAATTGGACAGTAGTGGTATATCAATGTTATTTTCCTGATTTTGATGGCTATTTTGCAGCTAAGTAGGAGGAAACATGGTAGGAAATAAACGTTAAAGTATTGAAGTGTGAAAAAAAATTAGTTAATGAAGATGTTTTTTCTTCACTTTGCCTAACAAGATTGACGATTTTTTCTCCTTAATTAAAGAAAGGAAGCATTGTGTCCTTCTACCTTTCTCCCAATGGTTAGGGAAGGGGATAAAATAGAGGGAATTCATATTTGGTGATCAATTACTAGGTACCACAACGGTAATATTCACTTCACACAAATTCTCTAATTTAATCCTTATGACATTAAATATCAGTAAATACCATTATCCCTACTTTATATAATAGGTAGATTGGATTATCATTCTTAATTCTTCACTGCCTCCCTCTGCCATGTGACTTTTCAACACCTCCCACAAAAGTAGGCAGGGTATATTTCCTCACCCCATTCACATGGAGATTAGTTGATGCAACTTACTTTGACCAAGGATATGTGGGCAGAAGTGAACCAAGGATTAAATGTGCTTTGTGTGAGTTGGCTTCTTTGTTGTGCTTCTGCTATTCACCATGAAAAGAACCTGCTACTATTCCAAGGAAAATAAGGAGAAACATAAAGTAGGCCTGAACATAACTTAAAGTCTGGAGCCAAACCAAGCCAATCCTGGCTGAGCCCAGTAGAATCATAATCTGTCCAAAGACTTGGTGAACAAGAAATATATGTGTAAACCATTGAAATTTTGTGGCTATTTGTTACATAACACTATTGCAGCAATAGCTGACTGACACACTGGCTCAAATTCAAACTCTCAGTTAATGGGTTTGTCTGATTCTAAAACCTATCCTCTTTATCACTTACTATATTACTACAACTCAACTAATATTATATTCGTGGGGGAAAATAAACCAACCTACTAGTGTTAATTGAAATCTTTTCAAAGTGTCTTCATAAACTTATTTTTGCTTCCTGCATTACAAAGGTATACTTTTTAACCATCATCTTTTAATAGTGTCCATGGGCATTTGTCACAAGGTCTAATAAACTTGATATATCTAAAGTGATAACTTTAGGGCTGAGCTATCTTGGTATAGACTATATTGGTCACAATTTTTATATGGGAAGTTTTTAAATGATTAGAATCTACACTGTTGAAAGTATGTTATGATTAGGATATATATTTAGATTAGTTAAGATATTTTAGGATAGTGCCAAAGAGTTATGATCCAAAGAATTAAATCCTCAGGTGGTCTGTGGGGATTTAAAAATTCTTCAGGTAAATTTCAATAGGTAGAAGAGAAGCCTCTGGTGCCCTGTGTTGCATACCCTCAGCCTACCTCTGGTTATAACCATGGCTATGGCGGACAATAGATGCAAGTTCAGACTCATATTTCCCACTTCAGCATGCACTGTGTTTCATCTTTCTACCCCTTGTCTTCTCCAAAAATACAGGAGCTTCCTGGACTGATCTGCAAAGGCAGTCCAGAAGTGGGGGGAGCTAATTCCTCCAGGGCACTCTCAACCAATGGGGGCAAGGGCAGTGGATAAATGCTCTAGCCTTCTGCCTGTGGGGTGGACAATTCTGTAAGGCATTCTGTATATTTCTCAAAGATCCAGGTGTAATGGATCCACCTTTGCCCAGCAACCATCTTGATAACACACCTTTTACTGCCATCTTCTCCTCAGTCCCACTCTCACCATGCCTTTACTCTTTCCTAGAATCATCTCCCAAGTAAACTACCTGCACCCAAATTCTTGTCTTATCTGGGGGGATCCCAAACTAAAACAAAGGCATTTCCCAGAAACTGAGGATCAAATACTCCTCCCCCAAACCAGTATGAGTTTGCATATGGCAGGGGAGATTAGAAAGGCAAGATTAGAGCTCAGTGGGTGCAACTCCCCTATTTTGTTACTTTGGTCACGTTGCCAGATGGCCAGCTGGCACCAAGAATGCACTAGTTTCACACACTGATCTTGAAAAGCTCCCTGGCTACATTTCCACTTATTGGCACCTACTTGCCTCTGTTTTTATTGTGTGGACATACGGCTACGACCCCTTACAGTACTAAGGAGGAATGACCTCTAGTGCTCAAATCCTCACCCTCCGACTCACTAGATAACTTTGGACCTGCCACAAAGCCTCAGTTTCCACATCTGGAAAGAGAGGATAATAATCCCAACCTCATTAATTTATTTAAAGACAAAATGAACATCATGTAAGTAAAAGTGCTTTATAGATTGTAAAAGACTTAAAAAAAAAAAAACACTGGAGCTGGCATAGTATATTCACTAAGAGTAACAGGAGTAAAACTACCTGAGTCCAACTTCCTAGTTGTGTAAGTTTGTGCAAATGACTCTTTGTGCCTCAGATTCCTCATCTCTTAATGGGGATAATAACAATACCTACTCCAGAGGGTTCTTGAGAAGATAAAATGAGGTGATGCAATGTAAAGAATTAAAACAGCACCTGAATCACAGTAGTTAATAAATGTTAAATATTAGTATTGCTATTACGAGATACTTGTATAATTAAACAAGTTATTAAGTGTCTAAAATAAGCAAAGCTCTGCACAGGAAACAATATTGTGTTATTGTATTATATTATAAGCAGCTAATGTTACATATCCTGATGAATACAGCCATGTACTCAGATATGCACGATACCAAACAGTATGTATAGAATGTTGGTGGAGGGCTAGAGTTGAGCTGGGCGGGCATTGAGGGGTGGTTACTATCTTGGTATATGAGATGGGGAGCTGAGTGTTTTAGTCAGTGAGAGGTGTATAAGCAAACCCACAGATGTGGGAGTGTCGTGGGATTTAAGGCTAGACTAATGTGTTGAGTTCAGGTTGTGAAGAGTCCAGAATGGCAGGTCCTAGGGTCTGGATTCTCTCTGGAGAGAGCCACTGAAGGACTTCTGAGCAAAGTGATGTGAACAGAGCACCACGTTAGGGAAATTAATTTGGTGGTGGTTTGTATAAAAGAACAACAGTGAGGAGGCTTAGATACCAAGACATCATTGGGAAGAAAAGTGCGGTACTCCAGTGGTGAAGTGATAAGGGCCTGAATCAAAGTAGAGCAGTGGAACCAGAAAAGTCAAGATAGATGTGAGAGGCACTTTGTGGAACAAGTCAAGAGGGTTAGGTGTCCTTTACCTTTTACTCGTAGAAAAGAGCTTACCTACCTGATTCACCTCAACACATAGCAACCAATATACAAATAACCAGAGATTTGTACACAGCTATGCAGTACATTTATCCCTATGGTACACTTTTGTGGGGTTTGCAAAAGGTCACCTTTCCACTATAAGGCTGATGCTTTATCATTCTGAAGTGCTTTGAAAGGTGACCCAGAAACATAAACAGTGAGTTAATAATAGATAGTGGCACGTATACACATTCCTTGAGAAGTAACTACTACTTCTGAACTATCCGTGAAGTTAGGTTGACCCTGTAACCATTACTGCAGAATTGCCTGTGAGAAGTATTATTATCCCTGTTTTACAGATGAGAACATAAAGGCACAAAATGAGAATTTTACGAATCCTGTCCATCCTTCCAGTCTTAGCTTGAATGTCATCTCCCCCTGAGGACTTTTCAGAGCCGAGAAGCAATCTGAACTCCTAAACACTTGTTTAGAGTCTTTCATGATATTTAGAGTTTGTATTAGATTCATTTGTGTACATGTTTGATCTCATTTATTGGATCATAAGTTTCTTTAAGATAGAGGCTATTGTCTTCATCTCTGTATTCCCCGTAGAGCATAGTCCTAGTGTCTGACACATAGTAGGGGGCTCAATAAATGTTTGTTGAATTGGTTGAAGTATGAACACTAATCAGGCCTTGTCTGCTATGGGTATGTTTATTTGAATGTGTAATTGGTAGCTTCCCCATGGATCCCTTCAAGAGCGTGTTGATACCTTAGCAGCTCTTTGAAGTTCTGGTGCATTTAATTAAATGTGTAATCTTTTTAGAGTTCTTATACCAAGAAGATAGATTGCATATTATAATGTATTCACTGTTCATTCCAAAAAAGACCTATGCATTTATTTAAGTATTCAGTTAACAACGACACTAAAGATGAGAAATAATTGAGCTGCAAAGTATTAACCAATTCCAGTCTCCCTAAAATTAGATATTTTAAGATCTTCTCTGATCTATTTCATAGTCCCTTTTTCCCCCCTTTTGGTCAGAAAGGATCCCTTCCTAAGTAATTCCACATGATTCTATTTTTTTTTGTTGTTTTTACTTTGTGTAAGAATTTTTTTTTTTTTTTTTTTAATGCTTGGGTCTGGTTCTCTGGACCATGGTTTATCGAGAAGACCTGTTTTAAGCCAAGGAGAGTTTACTTATGTGGGATGGAGCCAGGAGGGGGAGTGTGTCTTTCAGACAATAGTGCAGCTGCAGCCTCATGGACTGATGTTGCTGTTGGGGCTCTAGGCTCCCAGCCCTCTTTAAGGGTAGATCTTCTGTACCTTCCATCATACGGCCTTCCAGCTGCCAGAATTTTCTAGGCTTTGGGATACAGTAAAACTGGTTTCCTAAAAGGCATTGTGGTATTAGGGCACTGTTTCTCAAACAAGTCTGATCAGAAGACCGACGGAAGAGTGCTTGTAAAAAATTGTATTCGGGCTTCCCTGGTGGCGCAGTGGTTGAGAGTCTGCCTGCTAATGCAGGGGACATGGGTTCGAGCCCTGGTCTGGGAAGATCCCACATGCCGCGGAGCAACTAGGCCCGTGAGCCACAACTACTGAGCCTGCGCGTCTGGAGCCTGTGCTCCGCAACAAGAGAGGCCACGATAGTGAGAGGCCGGCGCACCGCGATGAAGAGTGACCCCCGCTTGCCGCAACTAGAGAAAGCCCTCGCACAGAAACGAAGACCCAGCACAGCCAAAAATTAATTAATTAATTAATTAAAAAAAAAAATTGTATTCTCAGGCTCCATCCTCCAATCTACTTCCTAGAAGCTTCAGAGGAGGAGCCTGGAATATCTGTTTTTTAACCAAACACCTCAGATTTAATCTTGTGATCAGGCAAATTGGGACACTTTCATGTAGTGACTGAAAATAACTGGCTCTAGTAGCTTTCACTTACTGGCTATGTGACTCTTAAGGAAGATACTTTTCCTCTCTGATTTGGTTTCCTCAACTGTAAAATGGGGATAATTATAGTATCTATGTATTATTAGAGAGGATTAAAATAAATGATAATGTATGTTAAAGGCTTAGCATAGTATCTGGGACATAGCAAGTACTCAATAAATGTCAGCTATGTAGTAAACCTTTCTCCTTTCGCCTTTAACCTTTTATTATAGGCAATCTTTTCTATTTCATTTTTCCAGTTTTATTGACATATGATTGACATACAACACTGTATAAGTTTATGGTGACAGCATACAGCATAATGACTTGACTTACATATATTGTGATAATTACCAAAATAACTTTAGTTTACACCCATCATCTCATATAGACACACAAAAAAAATTTTTTTAATTTTTTTCCTTATGATGAGAACTGTTAGGATCTACTCTCAACAATTTTCAAATATTTCATACAGCAGTGCTAAATATATTTCATCATGTTGTACGTTAAATCTCTAGTACTTATCTATCTTATAACTGGAAGTTTGTACCTTTTGACCACATTCATGCAATTTCCCCTCCCCCCCCATTCCCTGCCTATTGTAACCACAAATCTGATTACTTTTCCTATGAATTTTGTTTGTTTTTTAGTTTTCACATATAAATGAGATTGTACAGTATTGTCTTTCTCTACGTGATTTATTTCACTTAGCATAATGTCCTCAAGGTTCACCCATGTTGTTGCAAATAGCAGGATTTCCTTCTTTTCATGGTTTAATAATATTCCATTCTTATTATAGGCAATCTTGCTTTCGAGAGGATGTTGTACATCCCTAGGTCACTTTATCCAGGAAATCTTTCCTGTCTAATTAGAAGAGACTCTCTCAAGTTCCATCCTTGCTAAACCGGCAGTGTCTCTCCTAGGAGACCATAGTATTTTAGAATTGGGAAGGACTTAGAGATGTACTATCTTATACCCTAATGTCATTTGCTTATTTCTTGTCCATTCCTTAATCATTTTCAGTGAACTGCCTATTTATGTGTTGCTGTAAATTACCCTTCTAGGGACATCTCCCGCCTACCTTCCACTTAGACTGGGAGACGTGGGTGACCTCCACACCCAGAAAATGCCTTGATCTGCTTGTTCCTTTTATGGTTATAGGGTTTGCCCCTCCACTAACATCTTTTCATGGTAGCTTTGCCTCCCCTGCCCAAAGAGACGAGTGTCCTGAACTTTAAACCAACACGTTTTCCTCATTATTAGTAATGTGAGAGTCAACGTTAATAAACTTTTGTTATATGTTTGCCTAGTTTTCTGTCTATTCATCTAAATCAATGTTGCCTCTATTAGACTGTATATTCCTGAAAGTCAGAGATTTTCATTTTTTCACATTGTCTTATGGAAAAATGCCACACAGCTGCATATTAAATGCACAAAAAATATGATCTGATGTTGGAGACATGGAGTTGGAGTTGACTTAGACTATGATATTGTCTTTGTTTCAGTAAAATTCTCTTGATCCTAAAGTATATTTGCCTGATTCCTTTTCACTTTAAAAACAATTTAATGCACATCTTTGTCTCTGCATTTCTCCAATTTTAAGAACTTTCTGTGTGCTAATTTGTCAAGCAAAACTGTAACAAACGTCTCCTAGAAATTTAGAACACAGAATTTTGAGGCATTCATTTGCTTTTCTTGGCATTTACTTCCTTAAAGAAGTCAAGAAATTATTGAAGCATGACTTTTTCATTCCAGAGACTCTATTGGCTATCCTTAATCAAGCTGTGCTTTTCTCAGTGTTCCCCATTTAATCTCCTAAAATACTTCCTAAGACTTTGCCCCCCACAATGGAATCAAAACTAAATGGTCTGTAATTTCCTCAAGTGTTCCCAGATCCTGTTGTAAATAATGACATTGTGCTGGCCACTTTCCAGTCTGAATGAAGTGACCTTGTGAAAATGTCTGCTCACTCTTCTAAAATGTCTTTTTCTACTTTCTGTAGGGCTCTTGGATACAGCTTGGCAAACAATACCTATTCCAAGAAACACCATTCTTCACCTCAGTCATGTTATTTCCTTCACATAGGCAGTACTGTACCCAGAGCTAAAGGACTTATGTTTAAAAGTTAATTAATATTTTAAAATAAGGTATTATAGGTGCACTGTGGCAGAAGGCCAGACCAGACGACCTATGAATATCTGAATTAACAGAAAGAAAATCTATTGTTGTTTTGTAAACTCTAAGAAGATGTGAACTTCCATCCAGTCAGATAGTTTTTATTGTAATCATGTTCAATACCACTTTTTTTTTTTAAGGAAAGAAACCATTTCCTACTTTATAATACAAAAACATTTAAAATTACTTATTTCAGGCTGACAGAAAAGGAGTATTTCACCTTATTGGTAAAGATAGATCTTTCTGAGCAATTATATTGCATTCAAATGAGAAATACGTGATGTTCTGGATGTCCCGATGCTTGCCCCCTGCACCCCACCACAGGTCAAAAAAAAAAAAAAAAAAAGAATTAGGACATCTGGCAAGGCCCAAGGAAAAGCAGCTAAACTCACTGAAGGGACAGGGTACTTCTCACATGCAGACAGACTAAAAATACAAAAACCTATTAGTGTGAAATAACAAAAGCTGAAAGGAGAGAAGTAACTGGGACCTCTGCTGAATTCCCAGCTATGCGGGACCACCGGCTTGACGAGCTAATTAAAATTAGAAACCCCATTTTTGTTTATGGCTTACATGTGTATACAAGTTTTATAAGTTAGATACAAGTACTGCAACTAAGAATAGTTTAATAGATGGAGATATTGGGAGTTTTCAACCAGATGGCAGTGATTTTATTATTTTCTTTAAGAAAAACCAAGGGGCAATAAACTTGGGAGAGCGTTTTGAATTTCAGAAATCAAATCAAAATTTAATGACATTTTTGGGGGAGTTTGTAAAGCTAGCTAACAGGCCGGCAAAGTCTTTTCCTCATAAAATAGGAGCAAAATAACAATTTAAAAAAAAATTTGGTTGTTTGTTTCTGATTCTGAGCAAAGCAATTGCTTCTGCTTGTGCTTTCATAACTATAAACATCACATGCATTAGTGGGGGGGGTCAGTGTGTACTCATTTACCTTCCCTCGGCACTGTTCAGCTCTAGCAAACACCTACAACACGGTATGCTCCACTGTAGGAGACTGGCAGCAAGGTCCTATTGAATTAACTAATTAGATGACTACACCTAAATTAGCATTATTAGGTCTTTTATAATGATTGTCGAAGCACTGTAAATTAATTTTCTTACTGGCTATGACCATCATTTGCTGCTATCCCAGTATTGAGAGATAATGCCACGCACAGTAGGAAACCTCTATCGGCAGAAAATGAACATGGTCATCCTTGGATCACCAATTAGGAAACCTATTGTGTAGCAAAAACATCATGTCTAGGCTGTAATATGATCAAATAACCATTAATTACCTTCACTAGTGAGAATTACCTTCTTTGTTGAAGAAGTATTGCATTCCATATTATAGTTCAAAAATGTCAGGAGAAACCAGCAACAAAAGCATCAATTTCTAAAAACGATACATGTAATCCAAATCATATTAACCTAACATGCTCCATGTCAGGTTAAATTAACATACGCTTTGCTACTGAGCCTGAGTAATATAACTTACCTCTTAGCCTTTAGATGCAGTGATTACATGGGCATCCTCACCTGCCTACAAATACAAATATAATCTAACTGTACTGTTCTCTAGGGAACCGAGTGGTAAAAATCCCTGATAAATATCCAATCCAGATTCATGATAACTGAGAGCCTGTTTCCTTGACTAATACAGAGATGACAGAACGAAGATAAGCAAGTCCCTGGATCATGTGTACGTGTGCATGTGTGTGTGTGTGTGTGTGTGTGTGTGTGTGTATCCACGTGTGTGAATATGCATGCTTCCTATGACCAGGGTCCAGGAACTTTCATAAGATTCTTAGGCCATCTGTGACAGACCCCACCCCTCGCCCTCCCCCTCCCCCTCCCCCTAAGTGCACGGCGTTGGAAGGCTCACGTGCAGTCACTGTGGAGCAGAGGAGTTGTACACGACCGCACTGTTTAGCAGCCATGAATGAACCTGAGTGCCAACGTGAGGCCTCAGCCTTGATCAGCACGGCCGTTACAGTCACACTGGGCAGGGGTATGGTGTAATGGTCAGGAGAGGGAGCCCTGGATTAGGTTGCCAGGGTTTGGTCCCAAGTCCTACCCTTTACAAGCTGTATCCCCTTAGATAAAGTACCTGAACTTCTCTGTGGCTAAATTTTGCTCATCTTTAAAATATTACTCACCTCAAAAGTTTGCTGTGATTATATATACTCTCAGGGAGTTTCTGGTGATCTACACAACAGAAACCATAAAATGAAAGACTAATAAATTTGCCTATGCAAAAATTAAAGTCACTGCAGGACTAAATTATCAAAACCAAAAATAACATAAAATGACATATTTATTTTAAAATAATCCAGCAGGGCAGAGGGATAGAAGTAATGCAGGGAGGGGTGATAGTAAATGAATTGTTTGTCTATATATTGATAATGCTGGGTATTTGACCCATAAAAATTTGTTAATCTATTCCATTTTTGTATATGTTTGAAATTTTCTGAGATAAAACATTAAAAAAATAAAAATGTAAAAATACCATAGATAATATCAGAAAAATGATGACGAATTAAGGGAAAAATGTTTGTAAGACATATAATACTAATGGGCTAATTCCCCTAATATATAAAGAGGTCAAACAAATTGATTTAAAAAGTCAAAAAAAAACAACAACATAGAAATAGAACCAGAACAGAAAATAAGCACAATTACAGAAAAAAGGGAAACTATATATAATAATAATATATAAAATATATTATTTTATCTTTATAAAATATTTTATATTATTTATTTTAAACTATATTTAAACTTTAAATTTTAATTAATTTAAATATTATAAATTTTATTTATATTTTATGAAATAAAATTTGATTATATTTAAAATATATCAAGTAATGCTCATGTTACTCATAATAGGAGAATTATAAATTAAAACAACAGTGAAAATCCATTTTTGACCCATCAAATTGGCAAAGATCAGAAAGTTTGATAATACATTGTGGGTAAAAATATAAAGTAGAATAACTTCTTTGGAGAGCAATTTTACAAAATCTGTGAAAAGTTAAAATGCACATTCCATTTAATCCATCAATTCTACTGCTAGAAATTAGCTTACAGATACACTGACACATGAGTTGAAAGCAAAACATGTAAGGATATTAAATATAGGTGACTGTAATGGCAAAAGATTTGCAACACCCTAAATGTCTATTGGGAAGGAACTGGTTAAATAGATTATAGCACATCCATATAATGGAATACTAAGAAGCAGTTTAAAAGAATGAGGCAGCTCCAGAAAATGTGTTGATCTCTAATACATTGAAAATGGAAAAAAAAACCAGGAGTAGAACAGTATATTAGTACATGACCATTGGTGTAAAAAAAAAAAAAAATATATATATATATATATATATATATATACTTCCATATACATAGAATAGGACTCTCTAGAAGGATATACAAAAAACCAGAAGCAATGGTTGCTTCAGGAGAGGGAAACAAGGTAGAGGAAAATATAGGCAGGGGAAGGAGTCCTACTCTTCACTGTATACCCTTCTGTTTCTTTAAACTTTGTTACCATGGGCATGTACTAGATATTTATAAATGTATTTTTCACATTTAAGTGTTTAGAACTGTGTTGGCACGTACTGAACGCTCAATAAATGTTATCTACTCTTATTATTGTTACTTCACTGTTACTCCAGCCTCCACTTCAGGTCTTCCACTACACCATGGCACATACCTTTTTACAATACCAAAGTCGACAATAACCAACCCCCAAATATGCCACATGCTTTGCTATTTCCATACTTAAATTCATGTGCTTACCTCCTCTTTGAAGTTCCCTTGTGCACCTGTTGAAATTCTACTTACCCTTCAAGGCCCAATTCAAATACTGCCTCCTCCTGAATTATATAATAGCTGTGTAATCTTGAGAAATTTATGTAACTGCTTAAGCCTCAGTTTTCACATCTGTTAAATGGAAGGTAACCATACAAACTGTAAGGATTAAATGTGATAAGACAAGTAAATCTACTCATGCATTTATCCAACATCTAGTTCTTGATCACCTATTTTGTGCAGGCGCTGTGATATGCTTTAGGGCTAGAACCAGGAAAAAACTGACAATATCTCTGTCCTCATGAAGCTCACAGTCTAGAAGGGAAATTTCCACTCTTAATAGATGCTGTGGCACAGGGTGTGAAAGTACCGAGGAGGGGTACCTATCCAAGAAAGACAAATCCTCGGGGGTGAAAGAGTTGAGTTGGAAGGAAAGTCAGAAACAAAATCTTCTTTTAACTTTGAGCGACCCCAAAGAAGTTATAAGCAGGGAGGAACAGAGAATTTAGAAAGATTAGTCTTGGCACCGCTCATGTTTGTGACCGCCTTGGGTCATTGGTCTCTATGCTTCTGATAATCGAAAACAATCCACAGATTGGAGACAGCGTTCCTCCTGCCCTCAGCCCCGAACTCTCAAGGAAATAGTCCTCCTGCTGCCCCAAGCCTACCAGCCTCCACGAAACCAAGCCCTCCAGACCACAATACAGAAAAATTAAGTTCTTAACTGAAGAATCAGGCAGTTCTCCAAATGGTGCCACAGGAAGAAATAAAAGCTTAATTGAGAGCTTCCCTTGTCCCCACCAAGGGTCACTGCCTTCCAGAATTAAGAGTACCAAAGGGTAGTGCCTCCCACCCCTCCCACCGGCCGCCCCTGCCAGAGGTGCGCTCCCCGCCTGAGTTCTCTCTCCTCCCTCTGGTCACCCCACCACAACCCCATCTCCAACCTCTCTTCAAGTCTTTCAGTTGCGTGATCCCCACTGCTCTCTCTGGGGCCAATCCTCCCTTACCTTTCAGGAAGAAGCTTCTTCCGCTGGCTCCTTACAGCACTTGAAACTCATCAAGCAAGGCCTCAGGCATGACCCAGGTGTGAGTTGAAGTTCACCACTCAGTCCGTAGCATTTAGAGGAGTATTCTTGTTTCCTGAAGAAAACGGAATGACAATGTAGTCTCCCCACCGGTGCGAGATGTGTCATCGATGAAGTCAGGTGCAGCTTGTAGTAACAATCACTCACTTTCTTAGGCTAATTCTCCATAAAGGAAATAATATTTCTCCTATCAGCCAGGTTTTGGCTTTGATCTTTAAGGACCACCACTACAGTCAACCCCGGCTATTATTATGCTGAGAAACATATTCTTACAACTGAGGCCTGACAGCTGTACGAAAGCAACCACTTGAACTAGATGGGTGTTAGTTCCAATAAAAGCCAATAAGATCCTTTTGACTCTAGATATCTTTCTGATGGAGGTAAAGAGAAAGGTTTGCCAGTTCACACAGCCACAAGTTGAATAATATCTCTTTCAAGACTTTAATTTTGGTTTGCCTTTTTTTTTTTTTTTTGAGGGAAAGTCAAACACACACACACACCAAAGATAAAAAGTAAACAAATAAACAAAAAACCCACCTCTGAGCCAAAAATGAAACTGTGACTCTCCAGAGAATCCTAGAGTAAGCTCAGGGGTCTCCACCTGATGTCTATAACAATGCCCAGCTGAAACAAGAGAGACTTTCACTCGTTTTGATCAAGTAGTATGAACTGGAGATACGATCAGTTTTCACAGCACACAGAATCATGTGTTGTCACAGTGATACCTGCCTGGGTAGGTGGGGAGAGCCACACCCAGAAGCCCCAGTCTGTCTTTAGAGATGGGGGAAACCCAAAACCTCTCTGAGCATGTGCAAGGCAACAGATTTATGCTGCCCTCTGCTGGTGAGCAGCTCTACTGCAAAGCTTTTACAGGGGAACAGGGCCTGGGTAGGTTGACTATTGCCCCATTCCCAGCCCCATTTCCCAGCAGCCTCAAAGAGAAATAACCTGCTAACCTTAGAAGATGAGGAGGGTGGGGCTGAGGTGAGAGTGGAGTGGGGGACAATATAGGCCAGGAGAAGAAGAAAGACCACACACCAGGGATACGTCATTATTAGAATCCAATATAGCCGACAGGGTTATCTTTGCTTTGTATTTGCTTTGTGGAGAGAAATTTTCATTCGGACTCTCTTGTGACATTCGAGTTACTTAGTACTGAATGCATTCTGTGATGTACTCAGAGAATGCATTTCACTAATGCTTCCCTAATTCATGGGGGCTGCTGTTTTACCAGTCACCATGATCCTTAATCAGTGGAGTTGTATAGCATGTAGATAGTTTGTAAAAGTGCTTAATAAAAATCATTTAATTCTAAATTACATGAGTGCACTTAACCCTAAAGATATTAAAACTGATTGTTTGATGTATTGCCATGAGTAAGTAGAAATTCAAAAATAAAAGCTTCCTGCACTTAAATCAAAGAGCACCAAGCTCATAGCCACTCGGTACAAGCACATGCATCAGTGTCATGAAGCTGGGCTATGATAAATTAACCCATTTCAAGCTTTTAAACTGTAAATATGAAGTACTTGAATTTGATCAGTGATGAGATACATAAGTGAGTTTTTCCAAGCAAAGTACTGTGTGTGACCTGATAGCCTATTGGAACCCTGTGGAGATCACCTGTTGCTTCTTTGCAGATTTGGTGAGGGCAGCGGTAGGGCCAGCCGCTGGTGTTTGGCAGGGCCGGTATGAGATGCTTGTCCAGACTCTAGCCTAGAGGCAGGTCTGGTCTGAGCCAATAGGAAGGCAGGTATTTTCATGGACTGCACTTTTCCCCTTGGGATTTCACCGTTACCACATTCACACTTGCTTGACGCCTTTAGTATAGCCCTCAGCACAAGACCATGTCTGTAAGGAAACTTAATTATGGGCTTGATTACAGATCGAAATAAATTTTGGAGGGATATGCCTGTCAAATTTGTGTTTGTCTTAACTAATCCTCCAACAATTTGTTAATTTTTTCTCAAATTGCCTGGTTAATATGATGCCATCAATACAGTGAATCCATATGATGTTCTGTGGAATATCCTCATTTTCTAGGTACCTTCGGATTATATTATGACAGAGGGTGGGAGAGTTAGCATAAGTCTTGGCCCAAGAAGGTAAATGTACGCCATTATCTGTCCCACGCGAATGCGCACCACTTTGATCCCACTCGCCAGATCACTGGCTTCATACCATGTACAAGGCTGTGCTAATTTCCCCTAGCAAGGATACTACACCAGACATAGCAGCTGCAGTTGCTACTATTTGATTGAGTCTGTCCTAGTCCACTGTCATCTTCTAGAATTCACCTACTTTTTGTATTGAGCCAGACTTGGGAATTCAATGGAGATATGATGAGGGCCACTGCCCCTGCATCCTTTCCATCTCTAAGGGTGACATTAATCTCTGCCATTCGCCCCAGGATGTGATAATGCTGTTGATTAATAGCTTGGTAAGGGAGGAAGCAGGTTCAGAGGCTTCCACTTGGCCTTTCCAACTATGAGATATCTTATTCCACAGAAGAATGAATCAAAAAGAAGGTTCTCCCAACTCCCAAAGATGTTCATTACAAAAAAGCATTCAGTGACTAGCAAAACGACCACTGGTTAGATCTCCGTTCCTGGTCAGGACCCCATTCTTCGTCTGGTTTTTACACATTCCCCACTAATAAGAGGGCTATTCAAACACTTCAGGTCGCCAGGTATTGGTATCAATTGAAACCCCGTGTCCAACTGTCATCAAAATGTCCAGGTGCTCTGCATTACCCACGCTACATTTGCCTTAGGAAGTGGCCATAGGTCCCACTGGGGAAGGACTCGGGGGATCATTACCCTATACACCAGCCATGATGATACAGGGTCATAGCCTCAAATTCAGTGAATGCATTCAGGATCTGAGAACCGGCTCAGGTCCAGAAAATAGGCAGAGGATCACTGTTTTTTGGTTTTTTTTACTGGGGTGGCTGCTCTTAGCATCTTGATTATTTATCCTTGATTTCTTTTTTTTTTTTTTAAGGTTTGCATTTTTTTTTTAATTTATTTATTTATGGCTGCGTTGGGTCTTCGTTTCTGCGCGAGGGCTTTCTCTAGTTGTGGCAAGCAGGGACCACTCTTCATCGCGGTGCGCGGGCCTCTCACTATCGCGGCCCCTCTTGTTGCGGAGCACAGGCTCCAGATGCGCAGGCTCAGTAACTGTGGCTCACGGGCCCAGTTGCTCTGCGGCATGTGGGATCTTCCCAGACCAGGGCTCGAACCCGTGTCCCCTGCATTGGCAGGCAGACTCTCAACCACTGCGCCACCAGGGAAGCCCCTATCCTTGATTTCTTTTGAGGGTATAGATTAAGAAGTATCTTTGTCAGCTGCCCATCCAGCCAGCCCCTGGGAACCCCATGTTCTATGAACCATCTCTATCACTCTCTGAATGTCAGACCGTGCTGGCTGCCACTCCAAGCTGACTGCTCATTACAAGAACTGTGCTCATCTTGCTTCTGACAGTTAAGTGCCAACATCTTGCCTCTACATTTGCAGGATACTATCAGCCCCATTCTACTATGACCGGTTTTGTAATAAATTTTCTACCATGAGCTGTGGCCTACAGAGGACAGCCGTCCCTGCGCTTCTCAGGAATGCTAGTGGCCTCCCCACCAACACATTCCTTATCATTTTGGTAAATAGAGTGTCCTCCAGACCCTATCCACCAGTGCTTATTTCCAGTCTTACAGAGCATATCTGTTCTGGAATGCCCATTTCTCTGTGTGTTTTGTTTCCACCTGTCCTGGACTTCTCATTTAAATGCGGGCTCTTGCTTTTTCCAAGCTTCCTAGAGCACACTAGCACTGTCTCCTGGGGTCCTTGCCAGGAATAAAATAATCTGTGTCCCAGGCAAGTGTTCTTCTACTGAGAAACTCTTCTTTATCCAACTTTACATTCCACCCCCATTTTCTCCAGAATCTTTAGGCTCCAGTCTCATAATACCATACTGGCTTCTGTCAATACATTTTGGCTAGGTCCCAAAGATGCTTCTGCATCTAATCCCTTTCCTCCCTTATAGGCCCAGCACTTCCCCAGCTGGGTTACGTTCGTGACTTGATCCTAGTGATTGGTCTGATGGCCAGGAGGCAAGGTGAGCGTAGATCCGGAGCAGGACCTGTGTGATCTATTGAGCAGAGACCTCTGAATCATCTTTGGAGGGGGTGGGAAGGGACACTAGCCTTTAGCAGGGAGGAGTGGCTCTCTTATGCAGGTCTAAAGGGTTCAAATTTGTCTGTGTTTTGAAAGTTCTTGAGTGCAGTGACCCAGGCGTCCCCATCTCAAGTCCCAGGATCCCACTCCTTCTCAGTCAGGGCCCTGATCTTGGTGTAGGAGACTTGCAGGGGTTAAGAAGTCAGCCTTCATCTTTTACACTAAAAATTAAGTCCTGGTTCTGATCCTCAGCACTGCCTGCCCTGCAGCTGTAGGAACAGCCAAGGAGGCCCTCCGACTTTCACATTTCACCCTTAACTGGGGATTAATTATCCCTCTACCTTTCATTGTCTTTCTCAAAAATATTGATAACAGCCAGCAGTAGTCAACAGAGTCCACAGTCCTTAAAGGAGTACTTTTCCTGTTCCTCGCAAACACCTGAGAGTTTGTACCTGTCAGTACATTCCCTTCTACTGGCACCTTCTCCAGTTCACTTCTGGTAAAAGTTCTAACAGTTGCATTGATGTAGCATGCCAGGCTTATCAGTCCTTCACTTAGCACCAATCATGGGGTCCTAATTACCAGCTGGACACGGCATAATCCAGCCTCAAAATCCTATTGTACAGTCAGTCAGTTTCCTGGACCATTCCTGGTACCAACTGTCTTAGGTTCCTGTGAAATAAACCCTGAGATAGAGATTTGCTTGCAGGATGTTTATTGGGGAATTTATTGAAACAACACCTGTAAGAAAGTGAGGGAAGCAGGACTGGGCAGAAGAAAAATTGAACTGCAGTGTAGGTGCCACAGAGACTTCAGTCCACAGTTATCCCAAAGTGAGGCAAAGGGGCCAGGGTTTTGTAGCACTGCACTGGATGTTGACTGGCACTGGGCAGGGGGTATAACATTAGGCAAGACAGCTTCCCTTGGCTAGGTCAGGATTTCTCCACAGTGGCACTATCATCATTGTGGACCAGGTAATTTCTTGTTGGGGCAAAGACCTGTCCTGTGCATTATAGGATGGTTGGCACCATCTCTGGCCTCTACTTACTAAATGCCAGTAGCACTCCCCTCCTCACCACCAGCCAATCAAAATGCCTCCAGATATTGCCAGTGGCTCCTGGGGGTATAATTGCCCCCAGCTGAGAGCCACTGAGCTGAGGGCATGTCCCACAAGGAATGCAGCTGTGAGCCATTAGCAGTCAACAGCCCCGGAAGCCGGAGGAACAGTGCCTGCATCCCGGCATCCACTACATGCCCCAAGCTAAATCAATCAATCAATAAATGTAAGAGGAAAATATATATTTCAAATAAGGTAAGGTTTCCATACTTTAATACTGAAATTTTTAATCCTTTTGGAATTTATTTTGGGTGTGATGTGAGGTAGGACACTAATTTCATTTTTATCAAAAATTACAATTCATTGTGTAATATATTTAATTAAATATTGTTTCCTTGCTAGTTTGAAATGCCTCTCATCATACTGTAATTTCCAATATACACGTGGGTCTGTTTTTGGACTTCTCATTCAGTTCTGAAGATCCATGTGTCTATTTTGAGACCAATACCCTGCTATTCTGAAATTATGAAGTTATTTTTCTTTTCAATGTAAGTGTTTTTCTTCCTCAGAATTTCTTGACTGTTATCACCCATTTATTCTTACAGATAAAACTTAACATTAACTAACAAATCCCCTAATCTCCAAAAACAATGATTTGGACGTTCATTAAAATTATATTACATTTACAGGCTATTTCAGAGGGTGTTGATATATTTACAATATGAAGTTTTTCCTTCTAGGAACCCAGTATTTCTCTCCAATTATTCAATTTTTATTTTATGTACTTCAGTAAATTTCTATAGTCTTCTTCAGTACAGATTCTGAAGTCCATTTTGCACATGTATGGAGGCTATTGTGTGTGAGTTTTTCTCTCACGTACAATAGCCTCCCACGTATTTTTGGACGTTTTTTGATGTTTTACCAGAAAATGATTGATTTTTATGCTTTTATTGTTTATCTATTCCTCTTACTGAATTTATTAGTCTAATTGCTTTTAGATGATTCTTTTAGACTAAACAAAAATATCATCCTTCCCTTTGCAAACTTTATGCATCTTTTTTTCTTCTTGTGTGTTTCCTGGACTCTCCAGAAGAGTGCCACCTTCCTGACTTTAAAAGGAAGGCCTCTAATGTTTTTTATCATTAAGTTGGATGTTTGTAGTCCCTTTCTGATAAATACGCTGCATCATTTGATCAACATTTTCTTCTCTTTCTAGTTTATTAGGGGTTTGGCAGAGTACCACTCATCTGGGGGAAGAAGTATACTGAGCATTGCGTTGGGAGAGAAATGATCTCTGTCTTTCTCAAATGCCTACCAGATATAAACCCCCAAATATGAAAGGACATGTACTCCAACTTGAATGCTAGTGGGAACAAACTTCTAAGGAACACACTTGGGAAGGTTGGAGAAAATTCACTGTGCAACCACAGCCCTGTCTGAGGGCAAAGGAACCCCAAGAGGTACAGGCAGCAATGGCAGCAGCCAAAGATGAAGAAAAAGGGCCAAGTTGCAAGAATATTCTTTTGTAAGTACACTGGGTGCCTGGCCAGAGAAAGGGCTCTGGGACTAGTGGGGGAGAGAACCTGCGTGCATTTATCATGCTATTAGATGATACCATGGCAGCCACGTATAGCGCAAGTCCCCAAATAACTGGTAAGTTTCAAAACTCCAGTTCCCCTCCTTAGTCTCGGAGTCCATTGCCTGAAAAAAACAAACTTAGAAATTGAGATCAAAGACAGCCTTCTCAAGGAAATAGTAAATAGAAAGTGAACTTTCAAGAAAACAAAGTAAATAAAAAATATGTGGGCATGATTAAAGCATCCTTGGTTGAAGTCCATTTGAAACTCAGGTCTTTATTATCTTGCTAACATTTCCATTTACTGTTTATATCATGTGTGGGTACTTAATAAGCTTGTATCTTTCTATGACTAGGTTATGCAGCCATATGAATTTTCACCAAATAAATAAATAAATAAATAAAAGCTGTTATGTGTGTAGCATGAGCAAATAACTTTATTCCCTCTTCTATTAAAAATATAAGCCCTATATTACCCAAAGCAGTCTACAGATTCAGTGCAATCCCCATTAAATTACCAATGGCATTTTTCACAACATTAGAACAAAAAATGTTACAATTTGTATGCAAACACAGAAGACCCTGAATACCCAAAGCAATCTTGAGAAAGAAAAACAGGGCTTCCCTGGTGGCGCAGTGGTTGAGAATCTGCCTGCCAATGCAGAGGACACGGGTTCGAGCCCTGGTCTGGGAAGATCCCACATGCTGTGGAGCAACTAGGCCCGTGAGCCACAACTACTGAGCCTGCGCATCTGGAGCTTGTGCTCCGCAACAAGGGAGGCTGCGACAGTGAGAGGCCCGTGCACCGCGATGAAGAGTGGCCCCCGCTCGCCACAGCTAGAGAAAGCCCTCGCACAGAAACGAAGACCCAACACAGCCAAAGATAAATAAATAAATAAACAAACTAACAAAATTAAAAAAAAAAAAAAAGAAAAGAAAAACAGAGCTGGAGGAATCAAGCTCCCTGATTTCAGATTATACTACAAAGCTACAGTAATCAAAACGATAGGGTACTGGCACAGAAACAGAAATATAGATCAATGGAACAGGATTGAAAGCCCAGAGATAAACCCACACACCTATGGTCACCTAATCTATGACAAAGGAGGCAAGAATATACAGTGGAGAAAAACAGTATCTTCAATAGTGGTGCTGGGAAAACTGGACAGCTACATGTAAAAGAATGACATTAGAACACTCCCTAACACCATACACAAAAATAAACTCAAAATGGATTGAAGACCTAAGTGTAAGGCCAGATACTATACAACTCTTAGAGAAAAACATAGGCAAAACACTCTGACATAAATCACAGCAATATCTTTTTTTCTTTTTTAAGCAGTCATGTTGCTTTCTTTTTTTCTTTTATTTTTTTATACGGCAGGCTCTTATTAGTCATCCATTTTATACACATCAGTGTATACATGTCAATCCCAATCTCCCAATTCATCACACCACCACCCCCACGACCCCACCGCTTTCCCCCCTTGATGTCCATACATTTGTTCTCTACATCTGCATCTCAATTTCTGCCATGCAAACTGGTTCATCTGTACCATTTTTCTACGTTCCACATATATGCGTTAACATACGATACTTGTTTTTCTCTTTCTGACTTATTTCACTCTGTGTGACAGTCTCTAGATCCATCCATGTCTCTACAAATGACCCAATTTCGTTCCTTTTTTATGGCTCAGTAATATTCCATTGTATATATGTGCCATATCGTCTTTATCTGTTCATCTGTTGATGGGCATTTAGGTTGCTTCCATGACCTGGCTATTGTAAATACTGCTGCAATGAACATTGGGGTGTATGTGTCTTTCTGAATTATGGTTTTCTCTGGGTATATGCCCAGTAGTGGGATGGCTGGGTCATATGGTAATTCTATTTTTAGTTTCCTAAGGAACCTCCGTACTGTTCTCCATAGAGGCTCTATCAATTTACATTCCCACCAACAGTGCAAGAGGGTTCCCTTTTCTCCACACCCTCTCCAGCGTTTGTTGTTTGTAGATTTTCTGATGATGCCCATTCTGACTGATGTGAGGTGATACCTCATTGTATTTTGATTTGCATTTCTCTAATAATTAGTGATGTTGAGCAGCTTTTCATGTGCTTCTTGGCCATCTGTATGTCTTCTTTGGAGAAAAGTCTATTTAGGTCTGCCCATTTTTGGATTGGGTTGTTTGTTTTTTTAATATTGAGCTGTTTATATATTTTGGAGATTAATCCTTTCTCCGTTGATTCGTTTGCAAATATTTTCTCCCATTCTGAGGGTTGTCTTTTCGTCTTGTTTATGGTTTCCTTTGCTGTGCAAAAGCTTTGACGTTTCATTAGGTCCCATTTGTTTATTTTGGTTTTTATTTCCATTACTCTAGGAGGTGGATCAAAAAAGACCTTGCTGTGATTTATGTCAGAGTGTTCTTCCTATGTTTTCCTCTAAGAGTTTTATAGTGTCCGGTCTTACATTTAGGTCTCAAATCCATTTTGAGTTTATTTTTGTGTATGGTGTTAGGGAGTGATCTGATTTTATTATTTTACATGTAGCTGTCCAGTTTTCCCAGCACCATTTATTGAAGAGACTGTCTTTTCTCCATTGTATATCCTTGCCTCCTTTGTCATAGATTAATTGACCATAGGTGTGTGGGTTTACCTCTGGGCTTTCTATGTTGTTCCACTGATCTATATTTCTGTTTTTGTGCCAGTACCATATTGTCTTGATTACTGTAGTTCTGTAGTATAGTCTGAAGTCAGGGAGCCTGATTCCTCCAGCTCCTTTTTTTTCCCCCAAGACTGCTTTGGCTATTCGGAGTCTTTTGTGTCTCCATACAAATATTAAGAGTTTTTGTTCTAGGTCTGTAAAAAATGCCTTTGGTAACTTGACAGGGATTGCATTGAATCTGTAGATTGCTTTGGGTAGTATAGTCATTTTCACAATATTGATTCTTCCAATCCAAGAAC
Source organism: Balaenoptera physalus (assembly GCF_965194825.1). NCBI lineage: Eukaryota > Metazoa > Chordata > Mammalia > Artiodactyla > Balaenopteridae > Balaenoptera > Balaenoptera physalus. The sequence goes on along the minus strand of NC_138883.1, from coordinate 62,458,949 downwards.
ATGGTATATCTCTCCAACTCTTTGTATCATCTTTAATTTCTTTCATCAGTGTCTTATAGTTTTCTGCATACAGATCTTTTGTCTCCCTAGGTAGGTTTATTCCTAGGTATTTTATTCTTTTTGTTGCACTGGTAAATGGGAGTGTTTCCTTGATTTCTCTTTCAGATTTTTCATCATTAGTGTATAGGAATGCAAGAGATTTCTGTGCATTAATTTTGTATCCTACAACTTTACCGAATTCATTGATTAGCTCTAGTAGTTTTCTGGTGGCATCTTTAGGATTCTCTATGTATAGTATCATGTCATCTGCGAACAGTGACAGTTTTACTTCTTCTTTTCCAATTTGGATTCCTTTTATTTCTTTTTCTTCTCTGATTGCCGTGGCTAGGACTTCCAAAACTATGTTGAATAACAGTGGTGAGAGTGGACATCCTTGTCTTGTTCCTGATCTTAGAGGAAATGCTTTCAGTTTTTCACCACTGAGAATGATGTTTGCTGTGGGTTTGTCGTATATGGCCTTTATTATGTTGAGGTAGGTTCCCTCTATGCCCACTTTCTGGAGAGTTTTTATCATAAATGGGTGTTGAATTTTGTCAAAAGCTTTTTCTGCATCTATTGAGATGATCATATGGTTTTTCTTCTTCAATTTGTTAATATGGTGTATCACATTGATTGATTTGCATATATTGAAGAATCCTTGCATCCCTGGGATAAATCCGACTTGATCATGCTGTATGATCCTTTTAATGTGTTGTTGGATTCTGTTTGCTAGCATTTTGGTGAGAATTTTTGCATCTATATTCATCAGTGATATTGGTCTGTAATTTTCTTTTTTTGTAGTATCTTTGTCTGGTTTTGGTATCAGGGTGATGGTGGCCTCATAGAATGAGTTTGGGAGTGTTCCTTCCTCTGGAATTTTTTGGAAGAGTTTGAGAAGGATGCGTGTTAGCTCTTCTCTAAATGTTTGATAGAATTCACCTGTGAAGCCATCTGGTCCTGGACTTTTGTTGGAAGATTTTTAATCACAGTTGCAATTTCACTACTTGTGATTGGTCTGTTCATATTTTCTATTTCTTCCTGGGTCAGTCTTGGAAGGTTATACCTCTCTAAGAATTTGTCCATTTCTTCCAGGTTGTCCATTTTATAGGCATAGAGTTGCTTGTAGTAGTCTCTTAGGATGCTTTGTATTTCTGCAGTGTCTGTTGTAACGTCTTTTTCATTTCTAATTTTATTGATTTCAGTCCTCTCCCTCTTTTTCTTGATGAGTCTGGCTAATGGTTTAACAATTTTCTTTATCTTCTCAAAGAACCAGCTTTTAGTTTTACTGATCTTTGCTATTGTTTACTTTGTTTCTATTTCATTCATTTCTGCTCTAATCTTTATGATTTCTTTCCTTCTCCTAGCTTTGGGTTTTGTTTGTTCTTCTTTCTCTAGTTCCTTTAGGTGTAAGGTTAGATTGTTTATTTGAGATTTTTCTTGTTTCTTGAGGTAGGTTTGTATAGCTATAAACTTCCCTCTTAGAATTGCTTTTGCTGCCTCCCATAGGTTTTGGATCATCGTTTTTTCATTGTCATTTGTCTCTAGGTATTTTTTTATTTCCTCTTTGATTCCTTCAGTGATCTCTTGGTTATCTAGTAACGTATTGTTTAGCCTCCATGTGTTTATGTTTTTTACGTTTTTTCCCCTGTAATTCATTTCTAATCTCATAGTGTTGTGGTCAGAAAAGTTGCTTGATATGATTTCAATTTTCTTAAATTTACTGTGGCTTGATTTGTGACCCAAGATGTGATCTATCCTGGAGAATGTTCTGTCCGCACTTGAGAAGAAAGTGTAATCTGCTCTTTTTGGATGGAATGTCCTATAAATATCAATTAAATCTATCTGGTCTATTGTGTCATTTAAAGCTTGTGTTTCCTTATTTATTTTTTGTTTGGATGGTCTGTCCTTTGGTGTAAGTGAGGTGTTAAAGTCCCCCACTATTACTGTGTTACTGTTGATTTCCTCTTTTATAGCTCTTAGCAGTTGCCTTATGTATTGAGGTGCTCCTATGTTGGGTGCATATATATTTATAATTGTTATATCTTCTTCTTGGATTGACCCCTTGATCATTATGTAGTGTCTTTCCTTGTCTCTTGTAACATTCTTAATTTTAAAGTCTATTTTATCTGATATGAGTATTGCTACTCCAGCTTTTTTTGTTTTCCATTTGCATGGAATATCTTTTTCGATCCCCTCACTTTCAGTCTGTATGTGTTCCTAGGTCTGAAGTGGGTCTCTTGTAGACAGCATATATATGGGTCTTGTTTTGTATCCATTCAGCAAGCCTGTGTCTTTTGTTTGGAGCATTTAATCCATTCACGTTTAAGGTAATTATCAATATGTATGTTCTTATTACCATTTTCTTAATTGTTTTGGGTTTGTTTTTGTAGGTCCTTTTCTTCTCTTGTGTTTCCCACTTAGAGAAGTTTCTTTAGCATTTGTTGTAGAGCTGGCTTGGTGGTGCTGAATTCTCTTAGCTTTTGCTTGGCTGTAGAGCTATTGATTTCTCCATCGAATCTGAATGAGATCCTTGCTGGATATAGTAATCTTGGCTGTAGGTTCTTCCCTTTCATCACTTTATCATGCCACTCCCTTCTGGCTTGTAGAGTTTCTGCTAAAAAATCAGCTGTTAACCTTATGGGAGTTCCCTTGTATGTTATTTGTCTTTTTTCCCTTACTGCTTTCAATAATTTTTCTTTGTCTTTAATTTTTGCCAACTTGATTACTATGTGTCTTGGCATGTTTCTCCTTGGGTTTATCCTGTATGGGACTCACTGTGCTTCCTGGACTTGGGTGGCTATTTCCTTTCCCATGTTAGGGAAGTTTTTGACTATAATCTCTTCAAATATTTTCTCGGGTCCTTGCTCTCTCTCTTCTCCTTCTGGGACCCCTATAATGTGAATGTTGTTGCGTTTAATGTTGTCCCAGAGGTCTCTTAGGCTGTCTTCATTTCTTTTCATTCTTTTTTCTTTATTCTGTTTCACAGTAGTGAATTCCACCATTCTGCCTTCCAGGTCACTTATCCGTTCTTCTGCCTCAGTTATTCTGTTATTGATTCCTTCTAGTGTAATTTTTATTTCAGTTATTGTATTGTTCATCTCTGTTTGTTTGTCCTTTAATTCTTCCAGGTCTTTGTTAAACATTTCTTGCATCTTCTTGATCTTTGCCTCCATTCTTTTTCCGAGGTCCTGGATCATCTTCACTATCATTATTCTGCATTCTTTTTCTGGAAGGTTGCCTACCTCCACTTCATTTAGTTGTTTTTCTGGGGTTTTACCTTGTTCCTTCATCTGGTACATAGCCCTCTGCCTTTTCATCTTGTCTTTCTGTGAATGTGGTTTTTGTTCCACAGGCTGTGGGGTTGTATTTCTTCTTGCTTCTGCTGTCTGCCCTCTGGTGGTTGAGGCTATCTAAGAGGCTTGTGCAAGTTTCCTGATGGGAAGGACTGGTGGTAGGTAGAGCTGGCTGTTGCTCTGGTGGGCAGAGCTCAGTAAAACTTTAATCCGCTTTTCTGCTGATGGGTCTGCCTGGGTTCCCTCTCTGTTGGTTGTTTGGCCTGAGGCGACCCAACACTGGAGCCTACCTGGGCTGTTTTGTGGGGCTAATGGAGGACTCTGGGAGACAGAGCCATCCCCCGCCTCTGCAGGAGACCCTCCAACACTAGCAGGTAGGTCTGGTTCAGTCTCCTATGGGGTCACTGCTCCTTCCCCTGGGTCCCGATGCGCACACTACTTTGTGTGTGCCCACCAAGAGTGGAGTCTCTGTTTTCCCCAGTCCTGTTGAAGTCCTGCAATCAAATCCCACTAGCCTTCAAAGTCTGATTCTCTAGGAATTCCTCCTCTTGTTGCCGGACCCCCTGGTTGGGAAGCCTAACATGGGGCTCAGAAACTTCACTCCAGTGGGTGGACTTCTGTGGTATAAGTGTTCTACAGTTTGTGAGTCACCCATCCAGCAGTTATGGGATTTGATTTTATTGTGATTGCGCCCATCCTACCATCTCATTGTGGCTTCTCCTTTGTCTTTGGACGTGGGGTATCTTTTTTGGTGAGCTCCAGGGTCTTCCTGTCTATGATTGTTCAGCAGTTAGTTGTGATCCTGGTGTTCTTGCAAGAGGGAGTGAGAGCACGTCCTTCTACTCTGCCATCTTGAACCAATCTCAGCAGTATCTTTTTTTTTTTAGCAGTATCTTTTTTGATCCACCTCTTAGAGTAATGAAAATAAAAACAAACAAAAAAATTGGACCTAATTAAACTTAAAAGCTTTGGCACAGCAAAGGAAACCATAAACAAGATGAAAACTCAAGCCACAAAATGGGAGAAGACATTTGCAAACAAAGTGACCAACAGGGATTAATCTCCAAAGTATATAAATAGCTCATGCAGCTCAATACCAAAAAAAAAAAAACCCAATTACAAAAAGGGTGAAAGATCTAAATAGACATTTCTCCAAAGAAGACATACAGATAGCCAATAGGCACGTGAAAAGATGCTCAACATCAGTAATTATTAGAGAAATGCAAATCAAAACTACAATGAGGTATCACCTCACACAAGTCAGAATGGCCATCATCAAAAAATCTACAAATAATAAATGCTGGAGAGGGTGTGGAGAAAAAGGAACCCTCCTACTCTGTTGGTGGGAATGTAAATTGGTACAACCATTATGGAGAACAGTATGGAGGTTCCTTAAAAAACTAAAAATAGAACTACCATGTGACCCAGCAATCCCACTCCTGGGCATATATCCAGAGAAAACCATAATTCGAAAAGATGCATGCACTCAGTGTTCATTACAGCACTATTTACAATAGCCAAGACATGGAAGCAACCTAAATGTCCATCAACAGAGGAATGGATAAAGAAGATGTGGTACATATATACAATGGACTATTACTCAGCCACAAAAAAGAACAAAATAATGTCATCTGCAGCAACATGGATGGACCTAAAGATTACCATACTAAGTGAAGTAAGTCAGAAAGACAAATATAATATGATATCACTTATATGTGGAATCTAAAAAAAAATAGTACAAACGAAGTTATTTACAAAATAGAAATCAAGTCACAGATGTAGAAAACAAACTCATGGTTACCAAAGGCAAGGGGAGTGTGAGGGATAAATTAGGAGACTGGGATTAACATATACACACTACTATATATAAAATAGATAACTAATAAGAACCTACTGTATAGCACAGGGAACTCTACTCAATATTCTGTAATAACCTGTATGGGAAAAGAATCTAAAAAAGAATGGATATATGTATACAGTAAGTCCCCTACATAAGAACGAGTTCCATTCCGAGAGTGCATTCGTAAGTCCAATTTGTTCTTAAGTCCAACAAAATTAGCCTAGGTACCCAACTAACACAATCGGCTATATAGTACTGTACTATAATAGGTTTATAATACTTTTCACATAAATAATACATAAAAGACAAACACAAAAAATAAACATTTTTAACCTTACAGTACACTACCTTGAAAAGTACAGTAGTACAGTACAGCAGCTGGCATACAGGGGCTGGCATCGAGTGAACAGGCAAGAAGAGTTACTGACTGGAGGAGGGGGAGGAGGTGGAAGATGGTAGAGCTGAAGGACCATCAGCAATAGGAGATGGAGAGCAAGCTGCAATTTCACGCATGCCTGATGTTGATGGCACAGGTTCTGGTTCCTTGCTGTATTTGATTCTATCTACCCTCTTGAAAAAACGATCCAGGGATGTCTGGGTAGTAGCTCTTTTTTTCTTGTCTTAGATGACACGGTAGCACTGGATTGCATTCTGAACAGCTGCTGCAACCTTCCTGTACAGTTCTACACTCGGGTCCTGAGCCTCAAAAACTCACAGTGCCTTCTCAAATAAAGAAAATCCCCTTGCCATTTCCTGCATCGTGAATCTCTTCAGTTCTTCAGTTATTTCTTCTTCCTCTTGTCTCTCTTCATCCTTTCTCTGGGCCTCCAATTCCTGCCACTTCTTAGCAGTACCAGCTACATTACCGCTGCTTTTACGCTTGCTTCCGCACATCCTGGGCTTGAAATAAAGATACTGTACTACTGTACTCTATACAGTACTGTACAGTAAAGTACAAAAAAGCACAACCACTTGTAGAGGATGCACGCATGTTACAATGTACACCAGATACGTGAACTAACTTACTTGATTGGACATGTGAACGCACGTTTGCATCTTTGAAAGTTCACAACTTGAAGGTTCATATGTAGGGGACTTACTGTATGTATAACTGATTCACTTTGCTGTACACCTGAAACTAACACAACATTGTAAATCAACTATACTCCAATTAAAAAAAAATGTAAGCCAGCCTGGTCTTTTCTTCACTTGGTGAGGAGTCAAGGCAGCCAGGAAGCTCTGGGAAGGCTGGGACACCTCCACTCTGGTTCTGTTCATTTTATGCAGCTGTGGTCAGGAGTATAAGAGGGAACTTAGAAAAGGTGTTAGAGGTAGGTATGCTTTAGATCCCCTAAAAATGCCTTTATAATAGGAAACTGAAGTCTCTCAGAAACTGAACCCTCTATCAGCTCCTTTTTGGAAGTTCTCACTAAGAAGACTTTCGTGTTCTAAAGTGAGGGGTAATAAGCAAACGACAAAACCAGTGCTCAGATGTGATACTGGGGCAAGAAACAAGGGCACACAGAAGGACCAAGTCAGTCAGCAAGGCCTGATAGTTTGACTCTCTAAATATCTCTGGCAATCATCTCCCCTTCCCATTTGAATTTCCACCACTCTACTTCAGACCCTCCTCACTTCTCACCTTGATAGTTGAACAGCCAACACTCTACAGGCTCAGGAGAACTTTCCCTGTCCACCTGCCTTGTATTCTCTGAGTATCTTCCTTAAATGCGGGCATGATCACATCACCGCTTAACAAACACCTCCCCACTTACCTGCAGTAGCATTTTCCAGAGTGGGGTCTGCATTAGTCATCAGGGGTGCTGATTTTAAAATGTTGATTCCAAGGCCTAGCACATCAGGATCGAAGTCTCTGTCTGTGTGACATTTTCAAAACTCCCCAAGTAATTCTTCAGTGCATCACGATGAGAGAATTCCTGAGCCACAGTCTAAGTGTAGAGTCCTCAGGGCAGGAGAGACCCACCAGAACCTGAAGGCTTGGCCTGTCTTCACAGCTTCCTCTCCTCCACTCACTCCCATTTTTTGTTACAGCTACACACAACTGAATCATATGTGTTGTGTTGAAACAGGGCAGGCACGTCCCCCATCTGTGCCTCTTCACATCATTGCCTTCTTTTCCTCTGATCACTAAGAGCCCTGTGTATCCCACTCCCTCCTCCTTGAAGCCTTCCCTGATGATGCTCTCCACCTGGGTGTCTTTCTTTCCTTGGGGTTCCCACAGCACTGTGCACACTCTCCTCTTGCAGCAGTCACCCCAGGCTATAGCTCTATAAATACCTGCCTCTCCCCTAGACTGGGAGTGTCTGAGAGCAGAGTCTGGGTCTTATCTATTTCAGCATGTTAGCCGCTCACTGAGTAGGATGGGACTCACTCCAGGCCAGTGCTGTCCAATCGAAATATACATGTGGGCATGTATATAATTTTTAATTTTCTACTAACCATAGTAAAAAAAAAGATTTAAAAGAAGCAAGTGAAGGGCTTCCCTGGTGGCACAGTGGTTGAGAATCTGCCTGCCAATGCATGGGACACGGGTTTGAGCCCTGGTCTGGGAGGATCCCACATGCCGCGGAGCAACTGGGCCCATGAGCCACAACTACTGAGCCTGCGCATCTGGAGCCTGTGCTCCGCAACAAGAGAGGCCGCGATAGTGAGAGGCCCGCGCACCGCGATGAAGAGTGGCCCCCGCTTGCCGCGACTAGAGAAAGCCCTCACGCAGAAACGAAGACCCAACACAGCCAAAAATAAATAAATTAATTAATTAATTTAAAAAAAAAGAAGCAAGTGAAATTAATTCTAACGATATTTTCATTTCACTCAATCTATCTAAAAGATTACCATGTTAACATGTAATCCATATAAAAAACTATTGAGATAGTTTACACCTTTTTCTCATACTGTGTCTTTGAAACGTCAGTGTGTATTTTACACTTACACGTCTCAAACCAGTCTAGCCACATCTCAAGCATTCCATAGCACACGTGGCCAGTGGTTACCATATTGGGCGGCACGGTTCTAGACTAGAGAGGATGCTTATCCAGGTCTACGTGGGAACCTCTGCACATAAAGAAAGCTACAGTCTAGTCCAGGGTTCACCCTTCGTGGTTACATGGCCCTGGAATGGCTTTTACCAAGACCCTGTTACCCTTGGTCTCCCTGTGCACTGCACAGAGCTGTGAGGCCAGGTCTGGCTGTGAGGGTCCTGCCTGTGAGCTGTGCCCGTCCAGCAGGGAGGCTTCAGGACTGTCGGCAGCTAACAAACCTTCGCTACCAGGCGTTTGGAGCTGAAATGCACAGATACGCTGCTACCTCTCTAGGGAACGTGACAGGTCTTAAGTGAGAATGCTTTGTTCTTTGGCATGCAAAGCCACACCTTCCATGGCATCATCGTGGAGGCTCCGGTCACCAAAAGAAAAAGCCACAGAAGAGTAAATACAGCTCATTTGTAGATGCTTTGGTAAAGGTAAGTTCCAGATATCCACTCCCTCTAGGGACATCATTCCATCTGAGGGAGGAGATTTTTAAAAAATGCCTTAAGCAGGAAACTTAGAACACTTCCAAGACATGAGCTGTTTGTCTTGCTCAGGCCTGTCTGCTGGCTTCCTCTAACTCAGACAGCAGTGAGTGTTTGCTGGGCCCAACCTCTACTCTCTTGGGTCAGAAATAAGAAAACGAGTCTCTGTCTCCTGGCCCCGTACTCTGGTGACCTCAGTTGAGAAGCCTGGCGCCAGCTGGCACCAAGTACAGGGTAAAGCCAAGTCGACTTGGCACACTCAGCCTGGCACCCTCTTAGTGGGCAGTAACCCAAAGCAGTCTTTCCCTCTGCTCCCCCTCCTCTAGGCCCCATTTTCAATTAAAACAGTCAGGTACACAAATTAGCATCAGAACCAAAATGGTTTCCTGGGAAACTAATGACAAAAATCCCAGTTTTAAAACATTTTCTTTGCAACCTAGAGAGCAAAGCCATGCCTTTCACGAGGACAAAAGCCCTGAGCCAAAGAACTCCATCTCATATAAAGAAGTGTCATTGACCAAAGACTCTGGAATAGATGAAAAGTGCTATTTGAGGCTGTCAGGACATGCTTTATGTATTTTCCTATACCTTGCTCCCATATAATCCTTGCCTACCATTCACTCATGCCTGTTTTCACTGAAGTGAAACATTTCCTTGTTAATTTCTTTTCCCAGCAGTCCTCCTTCCTGCAAGAAGTTGAACTCTTTAGAATGCAAGCAGATAGAGGATGGGTCAGACATTTTTGCCATTGTCAGGGAGAGAAGACTCAATATCATACCTGCACCCATTAAAATATACCCCTCGAGTGGATGGACCTAGAGTCTGTCATACAGAGTGAAGTAAGTCAGAAAGAGAAAAACAAATACAGTATGCTAACACATGTATATGGAATCTAAAAAAAAAAAGGTTCTGATGAACCTAGGGGCAGGACAGAATAAAGACGCAGACGTAGAGAATGGACTTGAGGACATGAGGAAGGGTAAGCTGAGACGAACTGAGAAAGTAGCATGGACATATATACACTACCAAATGTAAAATAGATAGCTAGTGGGAAGCAGCTGCATCGCACGGGGAGATCAGCTCAGTGCTCTGTGACCACCTAGAGGGGTGGGATAGGGAGGGTGGGAGGGAGACGCAAGAGGGAGGAGATATGGGGATATATATATACATATAGCTGATTCACTTTGTTATACAGCAGAAACTAACACACCAATGTAAAGCAATTATACTCCAATAAAGATGTTAAAATAAATAAAAGGGCATGTATTATGAAAATGTTAGAACGACAAAAGGAATCTAATAAAAATCATTTACGTTTGCTTGTTTAAATATATATATATATATATATACATACCCCTCGAAAATTATCTGAGAAAAATAATTTGCCAGTAACAATAATCATGTGCATTTGTGTAGTAATTAATAGTTTACAAAATGCCTTCACATGTATTTCCTCAATTCAACTTCACAATAGTTGCAGTAGCAACAACAGGTTCAGCCTTTATGTGATGTCTTTCCTAGGAGCGTTCATTCAACTGATGAGCCCTCTGTGTGCAGCATTGTGGAATGCACTGGGGAACAGAGCTGTCAATACGTGGTTCCTTCTAGGAGGAGCTGAGTCTTTGGGGCAAATAGGAAATAGACAATTAAAATCAATATAAACCATCTGACACAGGTATACAGCATGCTGTGGGAACACATAAGAAGGGTCCTTGGACTTCCCTGGTGGTGCAGTGGTTAAGAATCCGCCTGCCAATGCAGGAGACAGGGGTTCGATCCCTGGTCCGGGAAGATCCCACATGCTGCGGAGCAACTAAGCCTGTGGGCCACAACTACTGAGCCCGCGTGCCACAACTACTGAAGCTCGTGTGCCTAGAGCCTGTGCTGCGCAACAAGAGAAGCCACTGCAATGAGCAGCCCGCGCACTGAAACGAAGAGTAGCCCCCTCTCACCGCAACTAGAGAAAGCCCATGCGCAGCAACGAAGACCCAACGCAGCCAAAAACAAAATTAATTAATTAATTTTTTTAAAAAAAGAAGGGTCCTTAGTGCAGAATTTTTTTTTTAATAAATTTATTTATTTATTTATTTATTTATGGCTGTGTTGGGTCTTCGTTTCTGTGCGAGGGCTTTCTCCAGTTGCGGCAAGCGGGGGCCACTCTTCATCGCGGTGCGTGGGCCTCTCACTGTCGCGGCCTCTCTTGTTGTGGAGCACAGGCTCCAGACGCGCAGGCTCCGGGCCTAGTTGCTCTGCGGCATGTGGGATCTTCCCAGACCAGGGCTCGAACCCGTGTCCCCTGCATTGGCAGGCGGACTCCCAACCACTGTGCCACCGGGGAAGCCCCCTTAGTGCAGAATTTTAATATTAGATAATCACTTAATCTGATGAAATTAAACCACTTAATAATGGAATTTCTGGCATCCAAACAAGACAGTAAGGGAAGTATTGGCAGAGAGGCCTACCCAAGGACCCCCAAATCGCACAGCACTGGCTGTCTTACCTAGAAGGTATAACTATAGTACGCATGTAATATGTATGTATGTATTGTATATGTAGTGATAGTATGAAACTAGAGTAGTGTAGTAGTCATAACATTAGGTATGGCTTGATATGGGCAGGCTTGATTCTTTTACAATATACCAGGGTCCATATGCTCTCCAAATGAACATAAGACTCCCAAAGCCAAGCAGTAACTTCTGAATGTAGCCATTGCATAAAATATTTTATAATTCCCTTTTACTGGCCTTTTCTTCAGAATCTGGAGGTAATATCCCCCTCACCTCTCTTTTTCTCTTGTTTTCTAATTACAAAAGTAATACCTGTACATACTCATGGTAAACAATTCAATATTACACAAATATGCAATTAAAAAATGAAAGTCTCCCACAACCACCAACCCCCAAATACTGCTACTTTGAGGCATATCCTTCCAAGGTTTTTTAAATGTATGTGCTTACATACATATTTTAACAGGAATGGCACCATATTATACACAGTATTCAACAACTTGCTTGAGAAATAGCTCTCTTAGATATCTTTCCATGTTGGCATAGACTTAGCATTCATCTATGACTGCATAGCCATTCACTGTATAGATGCACCATAATTTATTTAAGCTACCTTCTACTGACAAACACTGGGCTGTTTTTATAATTTTTCAGTCTTATGAGCAATGCTATAATTGATATCTTTATAAATATTCATTTGTACATTGTTTATTTCTAGAAAGTGGAATTGATAGCATATTCTTTACAGATCCTCAAAAAGGCAAAGATTGAACATTTAAGAATGATAAATAAGTTGTCTGAAAATACTTTTGGTCAGAATAAAACCTTACAATAAGTGAGGAGGAGAAGGAAGACTTACTGAGCAGCTGCTAACTATGTGCCAATCACAGTGATAAAAACTTGCATTATCTCATTACTCCTAGAAATTCTGAATATTTTGACACTATTATTCCCATTTCAGAGATGAGAAAGGTGCAATAGAGAGGCTAAACTTTTCCAAGGTTACACAGTTAGCAAATGGCAGAGCCAGGATTGGAACTTGGGTCTTTCTGATTCTTTCTACTATACCACTGCCTCTAAGTAGTGTAAAATCACATTGCTGGTTTCTTGGTTTAAACTCCAACTGACTCTAAAGAAAATCTCAAAAACATTTTGAGCAGTTTCAGAAATGCTAAAATAAATATATACCTTCTCAAATTTATATATCAAAGACACTACTCATCTGAAGTATACAAATTTTACTACGTTAATTATAAAATGTCTCATTAATTTAGTCTCCTCCCTTTTCTTACTGAATAACAGAGCTCTATATAAAAATAATGCATCCAAAATACATACATTTCTTTGTTCATACTGCTCTGGGTTTATGCAAATTCTATTATTTAAAATAATAGTAAGGAAGCAAGCTCGTTATGAAGTCAATTTGGCTACATGCTTCATTGTACTCTAAAGAGTCTATTCCTAGCTTATCAATTAACCACCCCTTTCCTTTTAACCTGCTTTTGAAAACCCACCAATTCTATACTATTTTAAAGGGTTTTTTTGCTGGGGCAGTTTCCTCTGGAAACAAAATACAGAAACCATGAGACAAGATGTGTGGGGAAAAAAGTGAAACCAGGAGGGCAAAAGAATAATATTCAGATACTTCTACCTCTTCTCTGAATGGTTGTGTCTCAATTGCTTCTTTTTGGATGGTCAGCTCACCATAAGGCAATACTTATGTTTTCCAACATAATGTTTTACTCATAAATGATTTGCTCATCAGCAAATGAGTTTGACCTTTGTTCTAGAGTCTTTTCTGTCACCATTCTTCTGTACTCCCATAGCACATTCTGCATACTCCCATCACATCACTTGTCACGCTGTTTCTTATCCTTCTTCCTGATTAGACTGAGAGTTTTTTGATAACAAAGACCACATTTCTGTTAACACTGTGCATAGCACCCAGCACATGTAAGTGCTCAGTAAATATCTGTTGCTTGAATGAATAGCCTCAAGGGCATTGCTTCCCCTAAACCTTCTACCTGATGCACCTTCAGTCAAGGAAGCAGACTCTCAAGGTGGCCTGAGTTAAGGATATACAGTCACAACAGAGAATCTCAGGAAACTCAATGGCAGCTTCCCCAGATGCAGTCTCTGTTTTCACCTTTCACCAGTATTAACAAAGAGCTCAGCACTTTACATTCCCCCTAAAGAGATTCATTCACAACACAGGCATTAGTGGGCAATGTTGATTTCCACAAAGATTTTGTAGCAATATTAGGGAAGGGCGGACTACTTAGCATTCCTGATCAAACACATTTATTCCCTGAGGTTCTTTCCTCCCCAGTGTGCTTCAAGCTCACAAGCTTCCTCCCTGTATCACACAGAACAATTTAGCCATTCCCCGCCTTATTTCTCCAAACTTCCATGCTCACACCTATCAGGGCCCATAGTAGACACAGGCCTTTCAAAGATGGTGGGTGAGTGTGTGTGTTAAAAATAACATTTTCCTCTTACATCAGCGTTTGCAGTTGTTAGTATTTAAATTCGATTTTCAAACAGTTTTAAGCAATCTAACATAAGCAAACATCATGCCTCTTCCAAACAAACCATTTTTAAAGTTGTCCTCTACCTCGCCATCCCAAGGAAGAACTAGTCTTTTCTTGTTGGTGACTTCCATCTCATGGTTCAAGTAAGGTCCTTCCTGCTTGGCCCTCAGGCTGTACTCACCCCATCACCTCTTGGTGCTTCACGGTTCCTAGTCCCTGGAGAAGGGGCTTCCTCACCCAAGGCCCTGAGGTCACCACTCCAGCTGAGGCAGAAACTTTTCTCACCTGACAGCTCGTGTCTCCCCACCCTGTGGTCTCTAGGAAATCTTCTCCCTTACTAACCTTGATAATTATAATGCAACTGCAAATTTATTGATCCACTACTATGTGCCAGGAGCTGTAGGAAGCACTTTTTTGCATGTTACCTCATTTAATCTCTAGGACCACCCTATAAGTGGTTATTATAGTATTTTCATTTCACAGATAAGAAAACTTAGGTTAAGGGAAATTAAGTCATTTGTCTAAAGGTGCTGAACTCACATGGGGTTTGAATGCAACTCTGATTCTAAAGCCTATATGTCAGCTTTGTTCCCACGCTCTCTAATTATGGATCCAGCGTTACCTCCTTGTGATTGGGGCAATCCGAACATCCCCTTCTCCCTTGCTCTCTTGTGTTGACCTCAGGCTACTCAGAGGCCTTAACCTTACTCTTGCCCTACAGGCCACCTATGCCTCGGTCGACTGTCTTGCTCTTAACTCAGGCTGTCCACATTCCTAACCCTAGTCTTGGAGAACAGATAATCTGCCCCAACCCAGCCCCACAGAGCTCCCAACTCAAGTGACTTGAGGAAGCTAGGACCAGTTCTCAGGGAATCTGAGAACTTTGCTAGCTTTGTCACCTTAAGCACATCCTAGGGTAGAATAAATCCCCAAGGGCATCCCTAGAAGTGGCCGGCCTTCTCAGTTTTCTTTGGCTTGGAGATGACCAAGGGTTGACACCCCCTGTTCCCCACCCTGAGATCAGAATGGATTGGACATGACTTCAGGCCTTCTAGACATTCAGATCCATTTCCTTGGCATCCTGGGAGCCGGGTAAATGGCAGCTCTTGTAGCAGATGAGATGTCATCTAGATAATATTTTTAAGCCTGATTTTAGAAATCTTAAAGTGACTAAAAATGATAGGAGCAATGTGAAACTAACTTTCAGCTTTCGGCAATTCTAAGAGTTGTAGACAAAGTCCAGTGGATTCGCTGAGTCCCAAGTTATTCCAGACTAGGATCACGGCAGCTGGCAATGGATAGCTAGGCCCTTTTGTTCCAGGAGCCTAAATCTGAGCTAGTCACTATAATGTCTGTTCAGTAATCTGAATTTTTATGTTTTTCTTTTAAGACAGACTTTAAACATTAAAATAAAAAATCTTCTAAATCCACCTTAGGTTGCATGCAGGTAGTTTATTTGGAGAATGTGATCACTAACAAAACCTGTAAGGGAGTGAGGGAGGCTGGATAGGGCAGAAGGAGAGCTCGAACTTAATTCAGTCACAACAGACTTCAGCTGATCCCCTGGGGAGCTTTGAACCTGGAGTGGCTCTTCCAAGCATTCCAGAACTGAGATAGAGGGTGGGCCTTCTATCCCTGCACAGACCAATCACTGGATAAGGACTACCAGAGCGAAGGGCTGTGACCTGAGGTACCTCCCTCAGGCTGAAGGCAACTCCTGGGGAGGGACTCAGTTACACATCTTCAGCAGGGAACAGTCCTGGCAGCTGAGAGAATAACTACCTCGGACCTCAAGGGGGACCTGGGCAGTGCACAGTAGCACCTACTACATAATCAAACACCAAAATTAATACCAAACAAATACATCACAGCTCTGAAAGTAGCATGCAGTGAGCCCAGGGAATAGGGTAGTATGAAATTTGACGGAGCCGTGCCCTGGCTGAATTCGTTAGGAAAGTTCTTGAAGCCATAACTGTCTGTGTATGATTACCTTCTGACTCTGAAATTGCCAGTTCAGTAAGCAAAAGGAGGTTGATTAAAAGTCATATGTATTCTAAAACCCTCAGAGGCAGGGCCTCTCAGGGCCAATTCAAACGGAGAATTCTTACTACAGATTCTTCCACGTTTTTTCCATTTCTGTGTATTCCCTGAGCAGGTGGCCACTACCTGCAGCTGATAATTACAGGCTTTATGTATGCTGCACTATGAAAGGAACTTGTCTGCGGTGCCAGGGCTGACGGGGAAGTATGCAGCATAGGTTTGACCCTGTAAAAGGGGGAAAATATCCTTTTGTTATGGGCTACAGGGTTTTCAAGGCTGCTATCCATGGCAAATGTTCACCATGCTTAAAGGCTAAGGGCCAGGCATACAACCTTTTAAGAGCTTGTTAGCAGAAAGTCCATTCATTGAAAGCCTTGGCTGTCCCACGCAGTTGGCGGGGAATCAGAGTCATATTATGTTCCTCCCTTTGTAAAAAGGTAAAAGTTCTATCGCTTCCACCGCTGAAAACATTTAATATTGCACCTTTAATTTTCAATGATAATAATAATATTAATAATAATAATAGAGAAAATGTTGCTGTGGACTTTGTAGATAAAAATTGATATTTTGATCTTTGGTGAAACATTTTCTCTTCTGGGATTGGAGCAAGGCAGCCATTTTGGCAATACCTACGAAAATGACAGCGCAGTTCTGGGCAGGAATATTGCAAAAGCTCCACGGAAATTACAAAAACAACTGAGACAAGGGATTGGCCCCAACCTGGGTAATTATGCCCTCCCCACTCTCTCCACTCCCAATTCACATCCACTGATAGCTGCCAAACAGATGTTAATTTGATGATTATGGGTATTGAAACATATTGCATCATTATATTACTATTATTAGAATTTTTATTCACTATTAATAGTCACTTAGATAATTTATAACAAGATGCTCATAATCTAAATTAAGTCACAAAGTGATAATAAGAAAAAGTGGAGTGAATGTTTTCCATTACGATAGCAATAATTTTGATCTTTTCTGATTTCAACAATGATTACTTGAGAATATGCTAAAAAAATCACATATTATTTGTTCAATCACATGAATATTTTGGTATTAGAGACAAAATTGTAGAATTAGAGGTTACCCCTGAGGTTAATGGGTACAAGTCCAACTTTTACAAATGAGGAAAGAGGCCCAGAGAGATGGAATTGCCCAAGGTCTTACCTTCAGAACAAGGATCCAGGCCTCCTGAATCTCTGGCAGTCTTCTTTCCACTAGAAGAAATATATGCTCTGGTTACTATTATATGTATATGTTAGTGGCAAATTTGTATTGACTAAAAGAAAAGGAAGGCCTAGATGTCTTTTGACTAGACCAGATTCAGGATTGTTTCCTATGTCCCAGAGAAAACTAGATTTGATACTGTGAACCCCAACTTGATTTGAGCTGATTACTTATCAGCTTATGAAGCTTGTTGTCATATAACCACCCAGGCTGGGAGTTTCAGCATTTTGAGCTTTAATATCACTGTGCCCAGAACACTTGCAGACCTTAGAGGGTGGTATGACAGCAGTACCCAGTGAGATTTCTAAAACCCCTAATAGATACTGATACACTTGTGGATTCCAGTGTCCCATTTTGTTCAGATTCCCACATAATGGCACACATTCACAAATCGATGGCTTGGAGATATTCTCCTACAAAGAAGAGCTGAATCATTGTGTTCTGCTAAGACTAACCCTACAGGTCTGGCCCTACATACTCCAAGGTCTTAGAAGAGTGGAAAAAGCAGCTACAGAGGTCAGAAGGCAAATCACTTGTGTGAAAAAGCTCCAATCTTTATAATGTCGCCTTGCAAGTGGTATAGAGATTTTCAAAATAAAGCACCAACCTTTCTTACTTTTATTTCACCAGGCTTTTCCATGACTGCTAATTCCTAGGGATGGAAATCTATTTCCCAGTTCTGTACATGTCTTGAAAATTTCAGTTTGGGTGATGGAGGTGTGCATGAAGATCAGACATCTCCTCTAGAATGACACACAGCCCTTCCTAACTAGTCCAATGCAGGATATTGATATGTGCTGATTTGTAAGCAATGTGTTTATTTCTTTAAATGAGAGTGTTGCAGATTTGTGTTGTTGGAGACAGATGCCAGGACCTACCAGCTGATGGCTGGCACAATATCAGTTGAGTTCATGTTAAGTCTGAAAAGACTGCCTTCACGTGCACCTCCTTTCTGAAAGGCTGTAGACCCTCACAAATATCCTTTCTTGTCCCTTCCCTTCTTGCTTAGAGATATTCTTCATGATGGGTCTCCATCATGGAAAAGAGGGGCCCCTGAGAGAGTTTTATGACTTGGAAGTGTGATTCACAGCCCCAGACCTTTCAGCCATACCTAAGTTGGGGATGGAGTTGGGATCTTGGCATTAGGTTTTGTGTTAGTTATCTATGCCTATTGTAACAAAGTACCACATGCTAGGTGGCTTAAACAACAGAAATTAATTGTTTCACAGTTCTTGTCGGCAGGATTGGTTCCGTCTGAGGGCTGTGAGGGAGAAACTGTTCCATGGTTCTCTCCCAGCTTCTGCTGGGTTGCTGGCCATCTTTGGCTTTCCTTGGTTTGTAGGTACATCACCCCAATCTCTGCTTCCATCTTCATGTGGAGTTCTCTTTGTATGTGTCTGTCTCTGGGTCTAAATTTCCCCTTTGTAAAGCACAAAGTCATACTGGATTGGGGCCTACTCTAATAACCTCATTCTAACTTGATTATATGCAAAGCCCCTATTTTCAAATAAGGTCACATTCACAGGTACTGAGGGCCAGGACTTTAACATCTTTGGGGAGGGATACAATTCAACTCATGATAGGGCTTCTAATGTAGATCCCAGCATTGGATTGGGCAGACATAGCACTAATCTCTCCCCCACTTTCCTACCCCACTGGGTGCTTCTTCATTCTCCAGCCCTGCCTAACCATCCCCTGGTTGGGCTTTCTTTTGGAAAGCCTAGCCCTATTGGCCTAGGATGGAGAGGAGCTTCCCTCTGTCTACTGAGGTCTTGGGCCTGTTACTCAGATTCTAGGCCTGGATTTCAGTGCTTCTAATACTCTGTCTACTGAGGTCTTGGGCCTGTTACTCAGATTCTAGGCCTGGATTTCAGTGCTTCTAATACACAGAATCTGCTTGGGCTTCTGATCCCTAGGAGCGTAGACGAATTGTCTGTGCTCCTGGTCCTTTTCATCTAAATTAGTAGATGAGGCAATATTATATAAGGGTTAAGAACATAGACTCTGAAGCCAGACTCTCAGCTCTGAAACTTAGATGTGTCTCCTGGACAAGCTGCTTAAACGGTGTGTGCCTGTTTCCTTATCTATAAACCCATCACTCAAAGAGTTGTTAAGATGATAACATGAAATCATTCATGTAAAGCACTTAGAACAGTGCATGGCACATAGTAAACGTTCACAAAAGTTAGCTGCCATTATTATTAGCATTTCCCTGGCACAATGAGCTAGTCCTGATTCTTGGAGAGGCAGGCAGGGCAAGGGTGATGGGTGAACTGACAGATTGGGAACTGGGCTCCAGGGACAAGCAATGGAGGAAACAAGCCCCTGTAGGGAAAACATCTACAGTGGGGATGGGAGGAGGCCAGAACTCATCAATAAAGGAGTAGATGAGAGGGCACCAAGGGGTCAGGAATTATCTGGGCAGCACACCCTTAGAGGCAGTCAAGCAAAGAATCTGGAGAAATATTTCAGGGCCTTTTGTCTGCATCCTCCCTGGAAGCAGAATGATTTCAGAATGTGGGCAAGCTTGAGCCTCAGCAGGCACACAGGGAGGTAGACCAGTAGTACAGGTGTAGGGGTGTGTGTGTGTGTGTGTGTGTGTGTGTGTGTGTGTGTGTGTGCGCACGCGCGTGTGTGTGTGTGTGCACGCGCGTGTGTGTGTGTGTGTGTAAGTTCTTGTCTCCAGGAAGTTCTTGGCTCCACTGTACTATTCCCTAAACTACTGCACTATATTCTAAACATACAGTCTAAGAAGACTTTGGGGACCATCCTCGCCCTCGCCCTTCAAGCCTCCCCTCTGGTTTCTCAGTGTCAAGTCCATGCCTTTCACCCAGAACAGCGGCCACCCTGGGCTGCTGCTGCCAGCAGAGGTGCTCTGCTTGCAAAATTCTCTGTTTGGTTGTCACTGTTTGGCTATTACCCCACTGCAAAGGAACAACTCAACAAATGAGTTTAAACTATTCACTTTTCAAATATTAGGTTAAGGCTATCTGAAGTTTGATCAAGATATGGTGGATAAGAAATCACTGCCCCTCCTAAAAATTTAGGTTATGATTCAAGTGCTGTTTCAAGAAGCCTTTCAGAATGTTGACTGTATGCATTATCCCAGTGCCCAGCAACCGTGGCATAACTACATTTCGTCAGTCTTTAGTGATGAAAGATGTATATGGGTGAAGCATTTGGTCATTCAAAAAAGCACCAACCTTCTCCTGACCCTGCTATTCCTTTAAGGAACCACCCTACCTCTTGCTTTCCCTCTATTCCCCAAATTGTGAAGAAGCTAGCCCATACTTGTTTCTACTGCTTCACCACCCAAATCACATTGGATTGTATAATACTTAGCTCTTTGCATCCTCACCACTCAGCTAAAATTGCTATTTGGAGGTTGTCATTGCCTTTCACATCACCGAATCCAATGGCTGCATAACAACTTTTAACCTTCCTGGATTCTCTGTAGCATTGGATACATTTAAGAATTTTCTCCTCCCAAGGCTTCCATGACCCTGAGCCACTCTGGGCTTCCTGTCTCTGTGACGGCTACTCCTCTGGATCTTTCTTTAGTTAATCTTCCTTCTTCCCCCTAAATGCAGGTATGTCCAAAATGTGTGTCTTCTTCTCCCTCCTTTACCCTCTCTTTGGCTATGTCTAGTTCATTGGATATGGAAGGGCCTCCAGACAATGAGTTGTTGGAAACAGAATATCCAAGGCTAGGTATGTTTAGCGATGGGACTTTGCAGAATCTCCCACCAGGAAATGAGAGCAGGCATTAGCCCAAGCACCAAAACAGGAGGAACCAGCTTAGCAATGAAGCACTAAGGTGCCACATTTGTATGCAAGGTAGGATAGAGGATGGGTACCAAGGTGTTTGACCACAGGATAAAGGAAGGGTTCAAAGCAGTTTGTAGGCCAGCATGCTTGAAGAAGCTTATTTCTGATGGTTGTATGTAGTATCTTTAACGGTGTTTCTGATCTCTCCACGGGGGTTAGATATCCCTCTTATACTTCACATCAAGTCCTTATCTCATTGGATATGGTGTATTGTATATTTACTAGTCTATATCCACCTGTAGACTGTAAGATCTCAAGAGCAAAGACCATAGACATCATTTTTACCATTGTATTTCTAACACCAAGACCAGTGCTTGTCCCATAAAAGGGGCTAAATAAATATTTGTGGAAAAAGTGAATGAACTGAATTTTTCAATTTAGAAATCAAATAAGTGGAAATTATGGGGAAGAAATCATATGTAAACCAAGACAAAATCTGTACAAGGTACATACCATACAGTCATGTAGCACTGTTCGAGGTGGGCTGCAAATTTCACTCTGAACTTCCTAGCAGTCAAAGCAAAGGAAAAAAACTCAGTTATAAAATTAATAGTGCCTATAGAATTTAAAAAGAAAAGTTGCTCAGATGAAGCACAACCATCCCTGTGTTGGCTTAAAAGAAATGTCTCTAAGAAGTCTCATAAAGAGTTCCTGGCTGGGCTACAGACAATGTGTTCCAGGATTTCCCTGTAATAGATAGAACAGTAGATTCTATAGGTCTATTTTTTATAATGTCCTTCAATATAGGCTAATCACATACAGTAAATTTAAAGTAATTCTGTGACAGGGAGACCAGAATAAGTTAGCCAAGTACCCAGAATTCTGATGAACTGGTTTGATCCAAGGATAAAATTTAGAATATCTAGAATAAGGTGTATTCTGAGGAACATGATTACTCCCTGTGATATGATCTAAAACAAAGATCTCTGTGGTCAAGTACATTTGGGAAATATTGCATACTCATATTAGACCTATCTTTTTTGGTTATTTATATACACATTAACATATACTAAGTGCTCTAAGAAGTCCTTCAGTAAAGAAATTGTAACCCAGAATTCTACTAAAATAATAATTTGATCCTTTCATCATATAATAGCTGTTTACACTTAAGGGAAATTTAAAGATGACACTTTGGGAAACAATCATCTAGGGAAACTATGTACTGTATATCTTCAGGCAACTCTATACGAATACTGTTTTTCATTAAAAATTTTTTAAATTTATTTTATTGAAGTATAGTTGATTTACAATGTTGTGTTAATTTCTGCTGTACAGCAAAAGGATTCAGTTATACATATACATATGTATTCTTTTTCATATTCTTTTCCATTATGGTTTATCACAGGATATTAAATATAGTTCCCTGTGCTATACAGTAGGACCTTGTTGTTTATCCATTCTATATATAATAGTTTGCATCTGCTAATTCCAAACTCCCAATCCATCCCTCTCCCAACCCTCCTCGCCCTCGGCAACCATGACTTTCTCTATGTCTGTGAGTCTGTTTCATAGATAAGTTCATTTGTGTCGCATTTTAGATTCCACGTGTAAGTGATATCATATGGTATTTGTCTTTCCCTTTCTGACTTATTTCACTTAGTATGAAAATCTCTGGGTTAATCCATGTTGCTGCAAATGACATTAATTCATTGTTTTATATGGCTGAGTAGTATTCCATTGTATATATATACCACATCTTCTTTATCCATTCATCTGTCGATGGACATTTAGGTTGTTTCCATGTCTTGGCTATTGTGAATAGTGCTGCTGTGAACATAGGGGTGTGTGTATCATTTTGAATTAGAGTTTTCTCTGGATATATGCCCAGGAGTGGGATTGCTGGATCATATGGTAACTCTGTTTTTAGTTTTTTAAGGAACCTCCGTACTGTTCTCCATAGTGGCTCTCCACACCCCCCATAGTGGTTCTCCACACCCCCTCCAGCATTTGTTATTTGTAGATTTTTTAATGATAGCCATTCTGACTTGTGTGAGGTGATACCTCATTGTAGTTTTGATTTGCATTTCTCTAATAATTAGTGATGTTGAGCATCTTTTCATGTCCCTGTTGGCCATCTGTATGTCTTTTTTGGAGAGATGTCTATTTAGGTCTTCTGCCCATTTTCGATTGTGTGGTTTGGTTTTTTGTTATGAATATTGTTTTTATAAACAATAAAGTTTAAGTTATTAATAAGAATCTGTCCTCGAGTGTTCCAAGTTACTTCCTTTAGCAAGAACTTGGAGTAAAGATATTCCGTTCTGTCAAATACAAATACACTTTTTGCTTTGACAGTGAACTGAATGGCAGGGCAGGTCATCTCAGAAAAGTAAAAGCTCCTAATCAATCTCTGTGCCCACACCCTCCCCAGGGAGGACACAGAGGCAGGACAAATATTGTCCTCGGAAACAGTCATGACTTCAGTCTATTTGAACCCAGTGATACAATCTGAATCAACTTAGTGTAAAGCAATCTGAAAAATCAAAGTTAGTGTGAACTGTAGTAATGGGATTCTTCCCAAGAACTTCTAGGTGATTGTAGAAGTGGTGAGGAACAGAATGCTATTGTTATTGAAAATAACATCTATAGATTATCTTCCCAATGACTCTACTCTCTATAGGTTAACATGCCAATAATTCTGGCTGTTTGATTTTCTCCACTGAAACTTAAGATTTAAATCACCAGATAATAAAAAAATCATACAATGCACATTCTATCTGGGCAGGCATGCTTCAGCCTAACAATAGTGGGTAAATGTAATTTCTGTGCCAAGAGGGAGCATAAATGAAGTTTATGTCCTGGTATATTCCTTCTAACCAAATGAAGACTTCCCTTTGTAGTATGTCAGAAAAATATTAACTACATGAGGGACTAGAGACACTCAGAGTCCAAATCACCCAGGCTAAATGAGAGCGAGTCCTAAGAAGGAAGAAGACATAAATTTTGTTTCTTTTTCTGTTACTAAAAAAGAAATCCCTAAAATATTTCCCACCCTAACTTACCAGGTTTTGTAGAATCAAGAAAGATAAAGCATCATATAAACCTATCAGATAAGTGAGCTAATATCAATTTCACTTTTCATTCTGGAGTTCATTTTATTTTTGGCAGCAAGTTTGTCTTCCTAATTATGTTTTACTTAGGTTGAAATTAATTTTAATCGGCATTCTCTGTGAACACACTGAATAGGAAGCAGGAAAATCTTCCTGAGATTAAAAATTGACCTTGAACAATCCAAAATTCACACTCACCAGGAATGACCTCATTCATGCCATGAATTTACCTGTCTCTGATGCTTTGAGGGCTTCCAAGTCAACATCTCTCCTCCAACCTCTCTATGCAGTGAATCCCACTGACTCCTGGGCAACACAGGCCTGTGACATGTGCAACATGAGTTCATCTTCTTTCCTACCATCTGTCACCTCTGCTCCCTCCTCCCCATCATCGCAACCTCAGTGATTGGAACTACCTCCCACTCAATTGTCCAACCCAAAATCTGGAAGCCACTCCAGACTCCTTATTCTCATCACCATCTTTCTTGGGACTAAAATCCAAATTCCTTGGCACGACTTTGAAGGGCCTTCACGGTCTAGCCTAGTGTTTCTCAATGAAGGCCCTACTGGCATTGGGACAAAACAGTTTTCTTCTTTGTGCACAATGTCCTTCTTATTCCTAGTCCCACTTACTAAATGCCAGTAACAATCCTTAATAACCATAAAAAAAAAAAAAAAGATTTCCTAATGCTCCTTGTGGGGTAACAAGGCCTTGAGCTGAGAATCACAAATCTCACCCTCCCTAACTTTCCAGCCTCATCTCTCACTATGCTTCTCCACAGATGTGGCATTTCAGCCACACAGGACGATTTGCTCTTCCCCAGAATGCTGTGCTTTCTCAAGCCAAGTCTCTGTGCCTTTGCATGCACTGTTTCCTCTGTCTATAACACCCCCCTTTCAGCCTTCTCCTTCCTAGGCCAGCTAAAATCTATACTTCAAGACCGAATCCAGGGACTTCCCTGGTGTCACAGTGGTTAAGAATCCGCCTGCCAATGCAGGGGACATGGGTTAGAGCCCTGTTCCCAGAAGGTCCCACATGCTGCGGAGCAACTAAGCCCGTGCACCACAACTATTGAAGCCCACAACTACTGAGCCTGTGCTCTAGAGCCTGCGAGCCACAACTACTGAGCCCATGTGCCACAACTACTGAAGCCTGCACACCTAGAGCCTGTGCTCCGCAACAAGAGAAGTCACCGCAATGAGAACAAAGAGTAGCCTCCACTTGCCACAACTAGAGAAAGCCCACGTGCAGCAACAAAGACCCAACACAACCAAAAATAAAAAAAAGATCCAATCCAAACTCCTTTGTCCTTGTGAAGTCTCCCAGCCCCACCTCAACCAGAATGACCCCTCACCCCTGTAAACTTAGTGGTAATTACTATAAGTCTCTCTCCTTTGGACAGGTCTAGACAGACCACATCTCAAAATACCTACCATACCTACATCCCACTTTGAGACAAACTGCCCTCCCCATAGCCCTGCCCTAGGGAGATTGGCTCTTCATAGATCCTATGATTTATCTCACAACTGATGGACCAGCAGTGGCACCTGGTCCAAGGCAGCCCACTCATACCAGTAATCCATGATATGTTCCCATTAAAAAAGACAAACTACATAGCAGCACTATTTACAATAGGCAAGACATGGTCCAACCTAAGTGTCCATCGACAGATGAATGAATAAAGGAGATGTATACACACACACAGACACACAGACACACACACACACAGGAATATTACTCAGCCATAAAAAAGAATGAAGTAATGTCATTTGCAGCAACATGGATGGACCTAGAGATTATCATACTAAGTGAAGTAAGTCAGACAGAGAAAGACAAATATCATATGATATCACTTACATGTGGAATTTTTAAAAAATTATACAAATGAACTTATTTACATAGAGAAATAGACTCACAGACATAGAAAACAAGCTTATGGTTACCAAAGGGGAAAGATTTGCGGGGAGCAATAAATTAGGTGTTTGGGATTAGCAGATACATGCTACTATGTATAAAATAGATAAACTAAGTCCTACTGTACAGCACAGAGAACTATATTCGATATCTTATAATAAACTATAATAGAAAAGAATATGAAAAATATATATATGTATAACTGAATCACTTTGCTGTATAGCAGAAGTTAACACAACATTGTATTGATAAGTCAACCATACTTCAATAAAAAAAAGATGAACTAGGGTCATTAGGTTCTCTCTCTCTCTCAAATTTATAGTAAGAAATACAAAAGAATGAGCTGTTTTGTATTGTCAGGAGCTGATATCACTGAAAAGGCACAGGGGAGAGATGACCTGAGGAAAAGGTCAGAGTAAAGTCTGTGTGGACCATGAGAGGGATGGTGAGAACAGCAGAGTCACAGAGGTGGCATGTGGCCTGGGCTCCTCTCCACCATCAACCCACCAGTCCTGGCAGCACAGGCAATAGCATTGGGGAACCTCAAGAAGAAGCACAGAGAGAAAGCAGGGCACCAGAAGAGCTGAGCAACAAAGTGACCCCTATGGCAGAGGCCATGCGTGTCGCTGATCTGCCTCCAAAGAGCCTCACAAACCCAAATGTGATAGGTCTTTTTTTTTTTCTTTTTTTTTTTTTTGCACCACACTGACCAAAAGGGAAAAGCAGCCCAAAGGGAAAGGCTGTTTCTTAGATCTGCCTCCACTGATCACAACCCCCATGGCCTCGGGCAAGTGTTTCTGGAGCACTTTTTCTCATCTGTATGGTGGATATTTTAGTATCTGCCCTGCCTGAGATCCTGCTCAATGATTAATTAACTCTATGACCTTGGGCAAGTCATTCGGCCTCTCTGAGCCCAGTTTTCCCAATTTTAAAACAAAGTCAATAAAACCTATTTCACAAAGAGGATACAATAATCAAAATAGATAATAAATGTAGAAAGTATCTTGTAAACTGATAACTGTCACTTATGTATGGTTATTATTATTATTTCCTTTTTCCAAGCCTTGCAAGTATCACAGAAGACATTTTATTGGTATTTATAATTATACATATAGATATAACATATTCATTGGCATTATTCTAAAATCTTACTCAATTCTACTCACTTAAATCTTAAAACCCCTTTCACACTATTTTGTAACTGAAGCTTACTTAAGTTCAGCAATCTCAATCAAATAAGGGATTGCTGTCCTTCTAAAAACCATTTATCACTTGCCTTCTAGCACCACACCTTTTTTTTCTGTTCTCTAGGAATTTATTCAGAATTTGAGTACAGTAAGCATTAGGGGAACTACAAAATCTGCTGGACACGTTTTGTAAACCATTTCAGAATAAAGTGTATCACCACGCTTTGGACTTAGATTCCTTGAGACCCAACCATAAAATAATAACAAAGGTTATGGTTCTGAGCAGAAATGCCATGAAGTGATGTGAATGCAAATTAATGATTTATTGTCAACAAGTACCTCACACCTGACATTTTGCTGTATAGTGTATAAAGAAAAACACAAGAGCATGATACAGCAGCTGTCTTAGGTTACTCACATGATCTGAGAAGCCTGCTTGCCTTCACTACGGTAGGAAACCACTTCAATGGTAAATTCCAGAGGTGTATTGTAAGAGATAGTCCTACTGAAATGTCAAGTTTCTCACATTAGTTCTGAAGTCATCAGCAGCATGAGCCCTGTTTATTTTAAGTACACCTTACTTGTTCTAAGAAATAATTTGAGGTGATAGAAATATATGTATGCCACAAGATCAAAAGTAAAATAAATAAGGAAGCAGAAGCAAAGGGATAACAAGGGTAGAAAAATAAGATGAAACTGTGAATGAGCGATTACGTTGTTTCCAATGTCTTCAGTTTCACTGCTGTTGGGCAGAATGCAATTTTTATATGTGTATTAGGGAGTTTTTTAAATTATTTCTACATTATGCATACCCTCATTTAAAAAAATAACTCTAGAATTTATCCATATTTTTTCCCTAATTTTCTTTCTAAGTTCCTAAAAGTGGACCCTAGCTGATTCTACTGTCAGTATCTGGGTCATTAGGAGTAAATATTCTTTTAAATTCTTCTGTATTTAATAAATACAGTTAATGAATTTAACACGGATAATAGTCTCAGTCACCTGAATGACATTCCCTGGTAAGGGTAGAAAAAAATGTGACCCTGTCAGCCAAACAGTTTGATTCTCCCGACAAAACTCCACAGCTCACAAATCCTGCCATGTGGGTATGGCCCTCTGCAGAGCAAACGCCTCTGTGCTGCCCACAGTGTAGCTTCCCAGGCTAACTTTCCTAACCCACCATGGCTCAAAATTGTGGCCAGGTTTAAGGCACCATAATGGCAATATCCTAGGAAGCCACTAGGTGGAAGGGATTTTTTTTCTTATTTCACAAAACCTTCGTTTTCTCAATCAAAACTATACCCCAAGTGGGCAAGCGTTTTAAATTATTTGTCTTCATTTTTTGTCGCTGCATCTTCCAGGTAAGTTTGTTGTTGTTTTCTCTTACAAAGAGACTTATTTTAAAGGGCACATCGTCACATTCTCCCCAGTTACCTGAAAGTGCAAACGTTATATTTGAAATGAGAAGGGGTAGTTATTCAGATCTGTTTCTCATGTGTTGGAGCTGTGGTCAGGAGGGTCTGTTGGGTTAAAGATCAGCAGGCAGGTGTGTATGTGTGACCTGGAGAAGGTGGCATCCTCATGGTCATGGAACCAGGAAGCAGTATCCTAGAAACAGTGGAAAACTGCTGCAGAGTATTTATTACCGGTGTGTTCAAGAACACTGACTGATGTGAATAGTATTAAATAGCAATATGAGGACAAAGCAAGAGCAAGTAACAAAAGTAGTTATTCTTCTGTGCAGGAAAGGAGAAAAGAAAGATGTTGCCCATCTCTCGTGCCCCCTTCCCCACCAACATTAAGAACACTGAGGCAGCAGCTAGGTTTTAGGGTAACTGTCTTGGATTGTATGATTTGGTTCAGTGTTTAACCCCCAGTCTAAGGAAGCCTCATCTAACTGGTTCAGAATACAGGCCTTTTCCCCAAAGTCCTGCTCTACATCCTTAGTTTTTACATTAATGGTGGTCAACCTACCGTTTTAAAAAAAGGGGGATGAGGATGGGGAGTTAGTGGAGAGTTAATGGAGAAAGAATGGCAAGGCTGAGAAATGCTCAGATCAAAGATTTTTGCAACCTGCTGAAAGCTGTTGACACTTTCCTTAAAAATTCACAGCCTCCCAGTTTACCTGATTGAATCAGAAATGACTGGGTAGTGGACTTTTGTTATTTTTTAAAAATTATTTATTTATTTATTAACATCTTTATTGGAGTATAATTGCTTTACAATGGTGTGTTAGTTTCTGCTTTATAACACAGTGAATCAGCTATATATATACATATATCCCCATATCTCCTCCCTCTTGCGTCTCCCTCCTACCCTCCCTATCCCATCCCTCTTGGTGGTCACAAAGCACTGAGCGGATCTCCCTGTGTTCTGCGGCTGCTTCCCACTAGCTATCTATTTTACATGTGGTCGTGTATATATGTCCATGTTAAGTCACGTCATAAAAATAGAGGACATACTCTTCTTTTTAACATTTGACAAGTTGAGTGCATCTAGCAGGGTACTTGAAGATCGGTTTGAGATGATTTCATAGAATAATTTAGTTTTAAAAATTAAGACAAGGTACGAGAGACAAAGGGCATATTATTATTTCCCTCTCTGGCCCCAACAAGTGTCCGGACAACTACTCCCTGCCTCCCTTCCGCTTCTGTAAAATAAGGGAACCATGTGCCTACCTTACACAGTACCGTGAAGTTTTATTGACTTTGGAACAATAGTAAGTAGCAGCCTGAGTTGGTCCCTTGGAGAAAGGTGGTGTTATCATTACTAAGACCCCAAAGTCCTGCAAGACCAACACGAAGGGCTGGGGTAGGAAGAAGTCCACTTCTTTCTTCAGGGAAGGCAGTAGAGAGGATTAAAATTGTGGCTGGTGTGAACAGAGTACCCTAGCCAACCCAGACGGACTTGGGGCTGAGGTTTATCCAAAAGTCTGATACTACGTAGAAAGCTGCCCCAAAGCCCTTGCTGAGTCAGAGAATCCTGAGTCCTGTCGAATTCAGGGGTGTGACAAATCAAATGAGCTCAGACACCAAGTCTAATGTGGCTCACTTTGTATGAATGTCCTTGTGGATAGCAGAAAACCATCTCCTTTCTTCTCCTTCTCCTTCCAAGTATGGGAAGTGGATTTGGCTACCCCTCACCTCAGAGGGGTACAGGGCTCCTATGTTCTCCCAGGCCGGGGGAAGTGGGGAGGGCATCCAAAAGCTGACCAAAAGCATCCAAGAGTTCACTCTAGTCAGGGCCTGCAGGCCACCGTCCTCACAAGAACATCAGCTCTTCTGGTTTACGTTCACCAAACTTTAGAGGGATACAGAAGTAGCCTAAGGCAAAACGCTTGCTCTGTAGGAGTTACAATCCAGCTAGTGATGCGGACTATGGCAGAGACCACAATCTAGGACCATGTAAAGTTAATGCAAACAGCGCAGGCAGGCTAGTCCATACACGCAAACATGACGTGAAGTTAATCACAGGAAAGTTTCTTTGAAGGTGTGAGTCTGAGCTATGCTTTGGAGGAGAACTCAGATGGGAGCAGGGAACTTCTTGGGGCCAAAATGGACATTGCCAGCATCAAATAGAGGAAAGGGTGGGGGGGGGGGGGTTCATCCTGCCATGGCACAGAGCAACTGTTTCTGGGGTGGAGTCAAAATGGGCCCTAGAAACAAAGCTCCAGCCCTGTTGACCACAGCCATGCAAGTTCAAGGCAGAAGTGGGAAGGGTACCGAGGTCTAGGCAGAGTGAGTATCGTCCTGCATTAAGCACAAATAAGAGTTCTTGGCCTGGTGAGGAGGGAGAGACGTCTATGTCGAGGAGCAATAAAAAACGGTGGTCACTGTGAGGGTTAGAAGGCTGGCCTGGCTAGATGAATTTAGATTTAAAATGATTGACAGCAGGAAGCCCCTGGAAGTTCCTGAGAGAGAAGTGACATGATGCAAAGGGGTTCAAAGAAGCCAATTCTGAAGACTGTGTCCGGTGAATTGAAGAGGAGAGACTATGTGTGTATGGGGCTGGGCGAGGGGGACACCAATGGCTCACAACTGGGCGGTGTCTGTGTGATCCTAAAGCAAGTTGGCTGATGTGGGACTAAACCGCAGGATTAATCTTCCTGGTCTATCATAGTAGGCATCAACTTTTCAAGTTTTCAAAAAAAAAAAATTGATGCAGTCTATTAAGCTCTTGTCTCAAGAAACAGTTCACGATCAAACAAACAACAACAACAAAAATCACTGAAATTGTGGCCTCTCAGTGTTACCCATTATGTCAAATGAAATGTTTTTATAGGGCCCGAGCTATCCAGAGGGGATAAATGACCTCACAAAGAGATTAAATGCGTTAATTAAGACAGAGTTCTACCTTTGCTGGTGTTAGCAGTATTTTGGTCAAAAGTAGCACTATTTTAGGAATAAACCCTGAGCAGAGAATTTACAGACCCAAGAAAGTGATGACTATACTCTATATATGCAATCAACCTGTCCGACACCTTGTCACTACAGGGCAGCATGCAGCTGATTGACACTCAGCAGGGTATGAAAACCACAAAAGCCAAAGATATTATGATGAGGGCCTCCAGTGCCTGTTTTTGCTTAGACTAGTGATTCTCAGCCTCGCTGGGCATCCTAATCTCCTGGGGAGCTTTTTAAAGAGGAAGGATGCAAGGCTCTCACCAGAATCTGAATCTCAAAGGATGGAGCCTACATTTATCTGTATCTATATCACTTTTTTCTTAGGTTCCCTGGATACTCCAGATACTTCTCAGATACTCTAGTTGTGAGCCACTGGTTTAGATCTTGAAGCTGAAATGGTCTCACACAAAACACACACACACACACACACACACACACACTTCTCTGATAGCCAGTCAAGCTTGCCCATTTTTTCTTACAGACAGAGGTTTAAGAATATTCACAGATATTCTGGGATTATTGGGGTCTCAGCATCTCTAAATTCTTCAATCAGTCTCCAGGGTTTTCTTAAATCTGGTACTATTGCATTATAGTACTTTCCCAACTACCATGGCATTCTTAAAAAGCAGTTTTCCTAAGTGAAGATGAGCCCTCACTCACCACCCTGTGGGACAGCTGGAAACTCTTTCCCTTGCGGTCCTCATTTTAAAGCCAACCCTTCATTTGTGTTCCGTCCTCCGCCCAGCAGTATTCGCTGAGATCCACATTCCTGGTTGATCCCTCTTCCAAGAAATAAGAAGGGGGGAAGGGAATCATTTCTGGAACCCATGGGGAAGAATTAGCCTCCCAGAAACAAAGTCACAGAAGAGCCTCTGAATTCCCTGAGGTAATCTCCATTGAATCAAAACACAAAGAGGGAGGCTAATTCAATTAGCAAGTGATGCCTTGTCCTAGAATAAACTTCTTGGACTAGAAAGGGCGGGGGACCCTTCAGGACTGGTGCCCAGACTGCCAACAGGGAAAATACTGGCAATGCTTGGAGCCTGCCACCCAAGGGACAATGGCTGTTCACTTGAGAATTACTCATTGAA
This sequence comes from Balaenoptera physalus, assembly GCF_965194825.1. Taxonomy (NCBI): domain Eukaryota; kingdom Metazoa; phylum Chordata; class Mammalia; order Artiodactyla; family Balaenopteridae; genus Balaenoptera; species Balaenoptera physalus. The sequence goes on along the minus strand of NC_138883.1, from coordinate 62,426,466 downwards.
AAAGTAACAAAGTGTTAGGCTCTTTAGGACACAGAGTTGTGTTCACAAGATAAAGTACACTGATAAAACATGGAAAAAGGGAAGAGATAAAAATATTCTTCAGGGAGATGGGGATCTAAAGTACAAAGGTTAAGAGCTTTTGGGGAACATTTCACGTTCTGACTTTTAAGTGAATTGAAAACACAATTCTTGAAACAAAGGCATCTTGAGAGTGCACTCAGCGTAGAGCAGGGAGTTCGTATAAGACAATTTTGGGGGGAAGGGGAGGTTATGTATTCAATCTCCAATGTGGTGTCTTGCATGTAATAGAACCAGAGAAATGTTTACTGGATAGAACATTATTTCAGTATAGACTGGGGTCATATTTTCACTCTCTCGAATTTAAAAAAGATACTCAGAATATTAGAGCTGATGCTTTGATCTTGATATTGTCAAACATCTTATCCAGAGTCCCAGTATTACTCTATTTAGATGGGATGGGCAGCTCATGGGGGGTCCGGGTTCTGTTGCTAGGCCCTTGTTCGGTAGTGGCCCCTGAGCAATCTTGAAGAAACCCAAGGGCTCGGGGCGCACGGTTTGGAAGCCTCCAGTCTAGCACCTCTGTTTTTATAGGTGAGGAAACTCAAATTCAAAGAGTGTGGGAGTCAGAGCCCAGCACGCTTTCCACCACACCGAGGTGACGTCCTACTAGGAGGCGTTCCTGTCCATTTCTTTACCGTGCCCGTGAATGTTCTGTCCCGGGCCCGTGATGTGCAGTGAAAGAGCATGGGACTGGAGGTCAGACAGACCTGGGTCTGAATACTGGCTCTACACTTATTTGCCTTGTATTCTTGGCAGATCACTTAATTTCACTGAGCTTCTGCTTCCCTTACCAAGTGGGGATAAAATGCACATTTTAGATCTTAGCAATGAGTGGAAAGTACCTGGTATGTGTCTTGGGCTCAGTATATGTTAGTGCCCTCTTTCAAGCAAGCAATCGAATATCTGAATACAGAGACAAGAGAGGTAGAGGGCACTATCAGAATAATAATAATAATAATGGTCCATAGCACTTACTATTTGCCACATTCCATACTTGGCACATCACATATGTTAACTCATTTAATCCTCAGAATAACCCCACGCAGGAGGTGCTGTGTTTTATCCCCATTTTACAGGGAAGGAATCGAAGGCACAGATGGGTGAAATAAGCTGTTCAAGGTCGCAAAGCTAACAAGTAGGGAAGTCGGGGTGTAAATCCCGATGACATGATTCAGAATCATGCTCTTAATCAACATACCATTACTGCACAGGATAGGAGGCAAGGGAGGACCAGAGTGGAGGGATATGGGAAGGCTTGGTTGGTTTGGGTAAGAGGACCATGAAGATCTGGCATTAAGGGGTGTGTTTACATGGACAGAGATATCTAGGAGAAGGTCTCTCAAGGTTCTAGAGCGAGAAACTGAGGTCTCTCTCCCTCTTTATATATAAAGAGGGAAAGAGGGAGAGAGATCTCTATATATACATATATATATGTAAAGTTTGGGCTATTGCATATATATATATATATATATATAGTGTGTATATATATATATACACACACACATAGTGTATATTCATATTGCTTCAATACACATACACACACACACACACACACACACACACACACTTTCATGCATTATCTTATTTAATCTCCACAATAGCATCCTATGAGACAGGGCTGTTATCCAGAAGGTAAAATAACTTGCTCACAGCCATACGCTTTTTAAATCATGGTGCTAGTAAGTGAAACAGCTGGTGGGCCTTTACTGCTGCATGGGTCCCCAAATGTTTTCTCCTACACCAATTATAAAACTACTTTTCATAACCCTTCCCTACCTTCAAAGGATTTTTACCCACCAGCACTAAAGTCATCTACAGATGTCAACGGTTATGTAATTCTTCACTTGTGGCCTTTCAGGCCTCTTTTCTAAGTTCACAAACGACATCTTAGTATTTTCCTCTGCAGCGAGAACCTCTCCTAGGGAGCCACAGCGACAACCCTCTTTAAACCTATGACCTCTGCCCTATCGTCACTCTTTCGTATAGCACCACAGTGGTTCAAATCCTCTCGGCTGTCCATAAACAACTGCACTTGTGAGGCAGAAATGACTACTAAAAAGAGTAGTAGAGACCCCCTGTTGAGAGCTCTAATAGGCTCAGCCAGGGACGAGGGAACATTCCTATCCCATCCATATGTGTCCTCTTACGGGGTCAGCTGCATGGTAACAGGCACAATAACAGCTTCAGACAAAAGCCGGGGATGATATTGAACTCACTTTCCCAGGAGAAGCCTTTCTCAGAAGGCCACCACATTCCTGATTACGGACAGCAAGTCTAAGGGGAGTAATGGATTTGAGATTTTTTTTCCATTTTTATAACTAGTGAAAATCATTTGTATACACTCCCCCGGGGCTCTTTTTTTGTTTGGTTAAACTGGGCTTTTAATTTGGAGACGCAAAATGAGGGGATCATCATTACGCACAAAGCCTGCTCCTTTCACTGCAAAGAATATAGCAGAAAGTGTTCTTGCTATGTATTGTCTGAACGAGGTAGGCAGGCTAAAAGCCCTGTGTGTTTTTGACTTGAGTGATCAGATCCCAGGTTTCCAAAAAGTTTTTGAAAGATAAAGCAAATTTTTTGCACCCTGGTTAAAAAAGAGTATTTGTTTTACGCTTAGGATGTTAATGGTGATGACAAATAGAAACCCTGGTGACATCTCCATTTCTACGGAACACTTGAAGCAATTCCACAAGGGCATTTTCTCTGTGGATCCAATTCTCTTTTCTGTTGCCAATGAGTGTAATTTTAGTGGTAGTGTGTCAAAGTTTATACTCTTGCTTTAAAGCATCTCTTCAACTTGAACGGCATAAGTGAAATCACCCAAGTGTATGGCCTCACTGGTAATATGGCTTTTAAAATATAAGCCCTTCTCCTTTATACCCCTTGTCATTAACTGGTAAATTACTAATTTATTTCCTATTAGAATTTATACAGTTTTCAGCAATTAAGAAGAAAGGCATAATTGCTGACAAACCCAGGGCACTATTTAAATCACTTCCTTGTTGACAACATATTTCTCTTTCCTCAAACTGAATGTCACTGAAATCTGATTTGTGCAGAACCCTTGTGGACGAGCGTGCTGCACCTGTCACCTGGGCGCTAGCATTCTGCTGAGGATCAATTTACATAACCTCATTTAATGGTTCATAAATCATACCCATTAAGCCCAGCTAACAGGAACCGAGGGTTCTAATTTATGCTGCCTTTCATAGCAGAAAATTGGGAGGCTGGAGCCTGTGGATAAAGAACCCAGGTCTTGCCTTTGATTGTTGATTGTGATGGTAAATGTATGGATGATGAGAACAGATTTTCACTTTATTGATTTCCTGCCAAAGCACAGCGTGCTTTATTGTGAAAAGGCGCCTTTTGGCAGCAATGCTAAAAGTGGCAGTTGTTTAGGAGCCCTTTGCCAAGATGAGGTCTAAGACAATACAGAGTGGTAAATACTAAAATAATATCAAGCTGAAATGTTATTCTTTGAAAGAAAAAAAGGATCTCTAACCTTTTGGAAATCAGTGACCTTTTCTCCTTAGGAGCACCTCCTCCGATCACCGCGCCACCCCAAAGCACGTGAAGCCAAGAATCGGGACGAGATGTTTTTAAGAAATGAAAAAAAACAATGCTTTTCCTCCCCGCTCTACGTCACTTGCTGATGGAGTCTCATGCAAAATAATGCAGATGTCTAGAATCCTTCAGATAATGACATTTCAGCCAGCGCGCTCTACTGGGCCAAGTTTGCAGCCTCTGCACTCTCTCTTCTGCCATGTACTGCCTTTTGGTTGAAAACCCGGAAATACCATTTTTCTCTCTGTTTCATTTTTCCCCCTGTAGGTCAAGATATTGTATCCAACTATATATAGTTCTCTGCAAAATGCAATATATAAAAGGTCATCTTCTCACAAGTGCTTGGGCTGGATTTCAAAATAGCAAAAGTGGTCCTAAGATCATCTTCCAGATGAAAAACATCTCTTAAGTATTGCTGAGGCATATTGATTCCCTTCTCTCATCTCAGTTCTGCCCTATAATGGCCATTGTATATTCTCATTTTACCTTGTTCTCAAAATCTTTGTTAAACATGGTGATTTTCTCCCCAATAAAATGTAGTCTCTCCCCACTCCGCAGCCCCTACCCCCAACTCTCTCCTCAAGGCAGGGCTTTCTGAAACACCACTTTTATTTCAGGTTGTGGATGTTGCTGTGGAGCCTTATTTAACATGCACTACAGACACCGTGGACCCTTCCCAGCCCCATCTTTAAATTCTAAAGCTGACATGTGGAAAACCAGTTGGAGCTAGGCAAGAGAATCAAAAAGCTTGGCAATCATTCTGTCTGCTTTTCCATCCGACATGATATGTCTTCTCCTTTGTTACTGATCCTTCTTCATAAGGGAAAAATCAATGGTATCTGTGTCTTTTCTACTACCTGAGAGGGTTTGTCCACAGTCAGATACATAGTGCTACTAACAGAACGTAATTGGACATGTCGGGTGTAAGCCTATCTGGAACACATTACCTCTGCTCTCCTGGTAACAGAACTCTCCTTTCCCAGGGGAACCCATCCCATATGATGATGGAGTTAAACCTGCTCCCAGCTCTATCCAAAGGGATAGGCCCACAATGTGGGCCTGGCCACTAGGAGGATAACCGTGTCCCTTGTCCAGCAATCAGTTCAGGAATGGTCACTGGACACAATCCCAGGAGTTGTCTGGAATTGCTGTCAGAAGAGACTATCTCTGTTTTCTGGAGATATTAACCTGGTAGTGGATAGAGTGTCCAAGAAATGGAGAGAGAGCGACAGAGCTTCAAAGATGTCATTTGAGCCCCTGGATCCAGCCATGTCTGAAATTAGATGTACCTTTGGGCTTGTACCACATAACTGTGGTGTCCCAATATTGTGATGTACCAGAATATTGGCCATATTTTTCAATCTAGTATAGGTAGGGTGGCCAGAGAAGGCCCCATTGAAAAGATGATATTTATGTAAAGACCTGAGGGCCTGAGGGAACAAGCCATGTGTGTATCTGGGCGAAGAACATTCCAAACAGAGGGAATAAGTGTAAAGACCCTGAGGTGGCAGAAGTAGGAAACTCAGGGAGCAGGAGGAAGGGGGCCCTTGTGGCTGAAGTGGAATGAGTGTGTGGAGAGCAGGTGAGCTCAAAGCCATCATGGGGAGCTGGGTTTTGGAGAGGGTTTTAAGGCCTCTGGCTTTTACCCCGAGTCAAAGGAGGGGCCACTGGGGGTGGGGCAGCTTGAGCAGAGGAGTGACATAATTTCACTTATGGACTAGATCCGGATCACGCTAATTGCCGAGTTTTGAAAAGACTAAAGGGTCAAGAGTAGAAGGGAGGTGAGTAAGAAATAAGCTCAGAAGGTAGTCTGTGAAAGATCTAGAATGCCAAACAGTGGGTTGGGGTAGTAGTGGGTTCCTCCAAATGGGTACCCAGGATTTCTTATCATCCACAGAGGAAGTAAAGGAGGAAAGGAAATGGGGACTAGTTTCAGCCTGTGAACTATATTCACTGTTCCAGAAAGTTTAACTAAAACATTAAGCCTCTTTGCTTTTGTTTAGAAGCACATACCCTCTTCCTTAGGGAAACCTTGGTTAGACCATACTGATAAGAAACTTGGCTTGACTGTCGCTGGTATCATAGGCATTTCTGGGATGTGGTTGGGATACCTGGCTCGTTTTCAGACCTATAGGCCAGGCAGGCACTGCACAGAGACCAGTTCACAAAGACATGTGATTGTGTGGCAACCACAATTATGGGTTACCTACAAACAAACAGTACTTAACTATACTTTCTTAACTTCATTCCTTTTTCACACTGTAAATTATCGATCTTGAAATATTATTGTGCAACCCTTATAACCATTGATTACTGATGAAAACTCAATATTGAAGTGGAAATTATGCTAACACTTACAAAATGCTATTTGTTTGGTACAAAGGTGCTTTCAAAACATGCTTTCCATAGGCAGGGTGTATGTTGATCGCTTTCAGTTTAAAAGTAATAATGAAAGATATAGGCCCTTTATTGTAATTCTTTTTGGACATGGATTGGGCACAAGTTGTAAATAATAATGTCCTATATTTTGATTTTTTTTAGTTGATATGTAGTTTTGGTATCACAGGGGAAAAAAGAGGGAGAAAAAAGTTTTCCTGATTTTTAATTTTGAACTTTGCTATGACCTATTTCTTAGAGTCATTAATCTGGAATTATTTTTCAAGCAACTGAAATTTTCAAAGGTCATAAATATTCAACAATCAGAGATTAGTTCATATATTGTGGAACATCTGTAAATGGAATATTATATAGCCATTAAAAATGATATTATAAAACATTTATTGAGTGAACAAATTTAAATTGTAAAACTATGGACATGACATGATTACATTTTTTAAAATATGTGTGTGTATGTGTATATACACATATGTGCTTAGTAAAAAACAAGAACAGAGACAAAATCTTTTAAGTTATTTCAGTGTGGTGAAACATAGAGTCTGTATTCTAAAAGTGCATCTATATTTTATATAATTAGTATGCATTGTTTGCATGACTTTTACTGCTTGACACAAGAATTAAAGGATACATAAATATGGCAAAGTTACTTTTTATACCAGACATACTAACTTTGGCTCATCAGACAAGATGGGTTTTTGCAAAAGGCAAAACTGAGACCCTTCCAAGAGTTTCCTTGAACAACTCTTTCTGTTGGGTGTTTGAGGGATATCTTTTGGTCATACTGGGTCTCACATTGAACCCTTTTTCATGGAAAACCAATTAACATCATCAAGGACTGAGGTTCCAAGAAATCCAATTTGTGAAACCTGATCTAGACATTTTCAAAATTACAAATCATGGCCATCATTAAGAACTTTCTAGAAAGTGTCTTTTTCACAATGACTAATTCAAAACATTGGAGTGGGCAGGGAAGGACTGACAGAGGTGAAGGAGATGAGTAATTGTTAATGGAAATTATAAATGAGCAACTTGAGAAATAGAAACCCTTTTCTTTTTTGTTCTGATCTTATATCTTGTAAACCAATGAAGCAACATGTCAATAAAAAGATTTGGTTGCATCTGTTAGATTGAACTCTTCAAAACTTTTATTTGGGAGGACTTTTAATAAGAATTCACTTATATCCCATGCTTTTGGATTGGAAGAATTAATATAGTTAAAATGGCCATACTACCCTAAGCAATCTACAGGCTTAATGCAATCTCTATTAAATTACCCATGACATTTTTCACAGAACTAGAACAAATAATCCTAAAAGTTATATGGAACCACAAAAGACCCAGAATTTCCAAAACAATCCTGAGGAAAAAGAACAAAGCTGGAGGCATAACCCTCCCAGACTTCAGAAAATACTACAAAGCTACAGTAATCAAAACAGCGTGATATTGGCACAAACCCAGACATATAGATCAGTTGAACATGATAAAGTACCAGAAATAAACCCACACACCTATGCTCAATTAATCTTTGACAAAGGAGGCAAGAATATATAATGGAGAAAAGACAGTCTCTTCAGCAAGTGGTGTTGGGAAAGCTGGACAGCTGCACGTAAACCAATGAAGTTAGAACACTCCTTCACACCATATACCAAAATAAACTCAAAATGGCTTAAAGACTTAAATATAAGACATGACACCATAAAACTCCTAGAAGAGATCATAGGCAAAACAGTCTCTGACATAAATTGTACCAGTATTTTCTTAAGTCAGTCTCCCAAGTCAATAGAAATAAAAGCAAAAATAAACAAATGGGACCTAATCAAACTTATAAGTTTTTGCACAGCAAAGGAAATCATCTACAAAACTAAAAAGATAACCTCTGGACTGGGAGATAATATTTGCAAACGATGTGACCAACAAGGGTGTAATTTCCAAAACACACAAACAGCTCCTACAAATCTATAACAAAAAACCAAACAACCCAATCAAAAAATGGGCAGAAGACCTAAATAGACATTTCTCCAGAGAAGACATCCAGATGGCCAATAGACACATGAAAAGATGCTCAACATCACTTTATTAGAGAAATGTAAATCAAAACTACAATGAGGTACCAACTCACACTGGTCAGAGTGGCTATCATTAAAAAGTCTACAAATAATAAATGCTGGAGAGGGTGTGGAGAAAAGCGAACACTTCTGCGCTGTTGGTGGGAATGTAAATTGGTACAGCCACTATGGAGAACAGTATGGAGATTCCTTTAAGAGCTTAAAATAAAGTTACCATATGATCCAGCAATCCCACTCCTGGGCATATATCTGGAGAAAACTCTAATTCTAAAAGATACATGCACACCAATGTTCATAGCAGCACTATTTACAATAGCCAAGACATGGAAGCAACCTAAGTGTCCAAAAGGAATGGATAAAGATGTGGTGTGTATATATATATATATGTATATATACACACACACACACACACACACACAACACATATACATACACATACACACACACACACACAAACACACACACACACACACACACACACACACACACACACACACACACATAATGGAATATTACTCAGCCATAAAAAATAATGAAATAATGCTATTTGCAGCAACATGGACGGACCTAGAGATTACCATATTAAGTGAAGTAAGTCAAAGAAAGACAAATATGTGATATCACTTATACGTAGAATCTAAAAAAATAGTACAAATGAACTTATTTACAAAACAGAAACAAACTCACAGACACAGAAAACAAACTTACAGTAACCAAAGGGGAAGGGTGGGAGGGATAAATTAGAAGTATGGGATTAACAGATACACACTACCTTATATACAAAAGATAAACAACAAGGATTTACTGTATAGCACAGGGAACTATAGTCAGTATCTTGTAATAACCTATAATGGAAAAGAATTTTAAAAGAATATATATATATATGTTTATGTATAACTGAATCACTTTGCTGTACACCTGAAACTAACACAATATTGTAAATCAACTATATTTCAATAAAAATAAAATAACAATTTACTTCTCTCTCCCTTTACAATAGAAGCACATTCTTAGATTTAGACTTACTGATGACCCTCTTTATTCATGACCCTGTTCTCTTGATATCTGCCAAATCTGGAGAGTATAGTTATGGGTTCCTCTGAGTCAAGAGGCTGAAGAAGCTCCTGTAGGCCTGAGGAGTTGAGTCGCATTTCAGGAACAATGCAGAAATAAGTTTCATACGCTTCATCCTTACTCTCGTGGCTTTCACTTAGAGCATTAGCACTATGTTTGATATTATCAAATAAATAACATTCTATATCAGTATAGATGTTATTTCATCAATGTCGATTTTCCTTGATCATGGAAAATGTATTCTTTCTCTTTAGGGAAGGATTTTTGGTCAGCTGATCTTGTGAGAATGTAGAGATTTGAGAACACTGAGTTGTCTGTATTTCTTCTTTTAAATAAAAGTAGCCCTGATATCATTTAGCAGTTGGATTATATGAAAAATCCCAACACAGCATAGCTCTTCTATTGAAATTGGATTGATTTCTTTAGAGACCATCTGATCTCAAAAGCAGTCTGTAAAAAATCCTCTGGACCTTGAAAGAAACTAAAATTAATGGATTTTTTTTAAAATCTAAGCTCTCAGTATTTTGAGCATGAAGATTCCTTCTCCCAGTAATTTGCATCTAAAAACAAAAATGAAATTGTGCATGTCTGTACATATAAAAAAACCTAGTACTCCATTCTTGTGCTGAACTTTTTGATTTCTCTATTTACTAAAGAGAATTACCATATTTTCAAACACGCTAAAGTTTGCTTTGAAATATCTCATCAACCCATAAACCCAAAGTTCTCCAGACTGCATACACTGTTCTAAAATGTGCATAGTTTTTAAAAAAGGAATTATAATGTGCTTCCCATGTTTATGAGCAGAAACTCATTAACTCTCTCTCCAATACTGTGTTACGGTTCTCAACTGGAATACATATGTCTTTCTCTTGAAGCAACTTGAAGCCAAAACATGAAATTTTGAGATCTTTACAGTAAAGAATAATTATATTATGGCGATGATTCAAGTTATGAAAAGATTCATTTTAGGGTTTTTTAAATTAGTGACTTTCTCTAAAAGTTTTAAAGCAATTTATTTTGAAAACATTTTGTACTTTTTAGAAATACATATATTGCATGGAGCAACATTTCCCAAATCTTGGTCTTCTGTACACCACATTCTTTGCCTTAGCTGCACATCAACTGTTCATTATTTACTTTACGGTTCGCTTTAAAAGGACGTTAAACCAAATTACATTAGTTATTGTTTTTTATCTTAAGACTCATCCTAAGAAACAATATTCATGTTTAATATATTGATCATTAATTTTTCTGATACAAAATAAAGTTATAGCCATTGAAATAGATATCTTTATGCACATACCCTCAAAGACCAGTGGTAAACATATCCCAGTTTGGGAATGTTGGCATCAAGAAGTTATTACAATATCTCTTTGATAGTTGATTGTATATGTCAACTTGACTGGGCTAAGTGATGCCCAGATTACTAGTAAAACACTATTTCTGAGTGTATCTGTGAGAGTGTTTAGGCAAAGTAAAGAAGATCTCCCTTACCAATGCAGGTAGGCGCCATCCAATCCACTGGGGACCTAAATAGAACAAAAAGGTGGAGGAAAGGTAAATTCTTTCTTTTCTTGAGCTGGGACAACCGTCTTCTCCTGCTCTCATATGTTAGACATAAGAGCTCCCGGTTCTAGGCTTTCAGACTAGGACTTATACTAGCAGCCCACTGCTTCTCAGGTTTTTGGCCTCGGACTGAGTTATACCACCAGCTTTCCTGCTTCTCCAGGGTGGACAGAGATGAAGCTATGAGCAAGTCCTCTCAAGGAATACAGTTTTATATAATTTTGATTTTTGAACTATATGACTATACTGTCTACTCAAAATGAATAAAATCCAGCCAGAGATTAAGGGAAAAATAAGAAGATTGTCTCTTTGAGGGGGATGGGGGACAGGAGGCAGGAGAACTTGCAGGTGGCACAGTATCAGTCATTTCATCACAAGGTGAGGGAATTACCAGACAGCTATTTTGATGGACAGGATGTGGCCACTTAGGGTCTGGAGGTCAACCTCAAAATTTGATGAGACCCTATTTGGTATCTTACCAGATTCTGACCCTTGTTCCCAGCCAGGCATTTGAGACAAGAGAAGACATTTAGCACCTGGGATACAGGCTACTGATCTGCAGCTCTGGGATGCATAGAACCTGGGGCCTGGCTAAAGCAGAGCATCTGTAGCTGGGCCCAGAGAACAGTTCTATATTAAGTGGCCATGACCTGTGGCTTTCCCTGCTAATTCAAGAGCCCCTGGGGGACCTACTACTACTAATGTGTCTTATGTACTAATGCATTTATAGGCATAACGGGATTGGAAAATATGACTCATATATCTGTAGGTATATGTGTTATGGATACACTCAACTCTTGATTATCCACAAGTGGAATTGTCCAGCTGGCAAGGCTGGGGTCAGTCAGAAGGCTGGGGCTGGGTACCGAAGATTTGGATATGTGCACACAAAAGACAAAAAGTGAGTATACAAAGAAAGGAGAGAGGAAGAGGGCCAAAAACAATAGGAAGTGTTCTGCCTCTCTTTTCACTAACCTGGATATGGAGAGGTCAATCAGAGGCCATGAAATTTTAGGACTCAGAACGACATTAGAAATAAGTTAGTGGAAGTGCTTCAATTTACAAACAAGAAAACTGAATATAAAGCCTCTGGGTGGTAGGTGGAGGGAGGTGTATATATTCACACAGACATAACATGCATGTGTTATCTACACACACAAAGATACACCTTGGAATTCTTTTGTACTTCTCGGGCTTAATTTAATACAGTTTCCTTTAAAATATTATTATTAGCTCATTCTCATTGCTAAAATGAGTCATGAACATCAGGCGTCGATGTCCATTTATCATTTTGAAGCAACCACTGTGAAAATGATTTCATTTACCTCCAGAATTTGCCCAAAAAAAAAAAAAATCCAATGATGACTGAAACCAGTAATGACTATTTTCTGTTTTCTTTCCCCTAAGTAATTGACCATTAATTATAATATCAATAGGCAGTGGGTAAGGAAAGCAGGCCCACGTTAGGGCTATATTTCATTTGTAACTGTTTTGTATATATCATAAATCTCTAATATTGGGCTATTGTCACCCATGATGAATTATTGTAAGCATGTCAGCACATGGTGGAAGTCAAGTACATTCAAATACTACTCAGTCAGAATTGAATTTGGCATGATAGTCTCATAAAAGGGGGCTCAATTGAGAGTTTCCACTTGCCTGCTCTAAACTTGTCACTTGTAGGTGCTAAAGAGCTTGTTGTGTTGGTTTAATTAGTCAACAAATCGGTCCTTACTTGATTGCGTGGTCGTATCACATATGTTAACACTTCAGTGTTTGATGGAGATATTAACAAGTGACAAGAGTCTCTTGGTCTGTGGACTTTAAAGAAGAGAAGCTCTTCTATATTATTTCATTTGGCCCTGCCAATATTTATTAGATCATGCAGCCCGCAGGCTGCCAGTTAAAGAAAGACAACACAAACATTTTTCAGGGTTATGCTCATCTGTATCCCAAAGAAGGGTCACTGAACAATCGATGGGAGAAGAGCATAAGTAAGATAAGTGTTTTCTTCCACCGCTTACAAATTCATTATTTGATACAGTTTGCTGCAGACCTCCTTTGAGCTTTTTTCACTTAAAGGTAATTTATGACAAGAACAGAGAGGTTCTTGAAAATGCTATAGCAACTGAAGCTGAATGATACCATGCTGGTGCAAGACGCCGAGTCACCAGAGGCGGGTAAAAAGGATGTTTGCATTTGTATGAAAAACGGTATTAGTTAACATTCACCCATGGTGGATAAAATTCTCATATTAATGGTCAATAAGACATTCAAAGAAAAAGATTCAATAACCAAAATGATTATTCCAAGGAGTGGGGGAAGGAGATAAAAAGTTGGTACCCTGAAAGTTTGCAAAAGACCCGTCTATTCACTTTTTCTATAGCAGAACAAACAAAGGGCCGTACTTGCTTTGAAGGACAGGCTTCATTTGTTCTGTCACCATTCCGTTATGGCTTTTATCTGTGCACTAGCAAGAATCAGGTCTCCATGCCATGTGCAGGAATGATGTAAAGCCTATGAACCAGAGCCGTCAGATAGTTCATGTAGGTTGGACATTGCTTTGAAAAAACATTTAAATAACTGTTATCAATTCAAAAATTCCCAGCAGTGACTTAACCAGTGAATATGGCAGGATGTAAAATTATGAGTTGAAGGGTTTTCTGTCAAGACTCTCTAGTGGGAACTTCTATAATCTAATTGATTTTTATCTTTCTTAGGAAACTGAAAACCCCCAAAATCCTTGTCTCTTTGCCTCACAAAGGATAAAAGTTGCCATTTCTCTTCTTAGAAGAGCTCACATTGATTTATTCAGTATCTAATTATGTGGTGGTCACCATCTTGTTGGTCAGAGACCAACCCTTGTCTCTTCCTAAGCTACCACCGCCAGCTGAAGCCCTGTGGGCCCGGCCTAAGTATTCACCTACGGGTCAGCTGACAATGGTCTTGAAGTTATGGCAAAGCAAGGGGGGGGGGAAGGGGGGGAAAGGGGGGGAAGGGGGGGCGGTGCACATGAAGAGTTGCAAATTCGGAGAGCATAAATAGCCATGGGTTAAGGAAGATTTAATCTAAATAATTAAAAACACTCTTCAGATAGTTATAGCATCTTCCTTCCCGAGGCCACTCCATTTTTAGCCAAGCCCTGGGACTGGAGCAGCTGCAGTGTCCATGACAAAGCCTTTTCCACTCTAAGGTCAGCGGAGAGAGCTGAAAAGGAGGAATGTACGCTTTCTTGTTTACTTTCACCTCAGCTTTTGCTTAGCCTAAGCACCAAACGACATCACCTTTGGATGATGACGCAACTTCATAACTTCCTCATCCCATCCCCCACCATCCTAAATGCTTTTCATTAGAGTTACAAATCAACTCCCAGAACCAGCCAATCAGGTTTTGCTGGGAAGCAGGCCTTCAATGAATGCTCGTTGATTAATTGATTGACTGACTAGAGTAAATTATGAGTGTTAGTCTACCCAATAGAAACAAAAAATAATTTGACTGAATGACAGTGTTAATAGTGAAAGGTTAAAGGGGGCAAGATGGGGTGCCCTGTGGGGTAGCACAAACTTACCTTCAGAATGTGAAAGCGTTGACAGGCTATTTTCTTTTGCGGAGTAGGAGATGGGAGATGGGTTGGTTGGCTTGCAAAAGATATGGGTGCTGTCAGGGCAAGAATTTTCCTGCCTGAACTCTGAAGAAAAAAAAAAAGAAGGAAGGCAAAGGATGCAGAGAATGAAAAGCCATTTGATGTGAGGTGAAGAGGGAGGATTAGGAGGAGGGGAGGGGGAGTAAAAGCTGTTATAAGGGAAGCAAAGGAAGGATGAAGGGAAACAGGAACACGTGTGACTTAATTTAAGGCTCAAACTCCCAGAGCTTCCAAGTTTTCGCTACTAAAACAGTGCTATAAAGAACATCCTTTGGAAAATCTTCGGGAGGAATGGAAATACAAGGACCTTCCTTCCTACTTCTTTAATTCTGTAATGTTGGAATTTCATATAATCAAAATGGACTGATTTTATAGTCAGACAAAAATAATTCAGAAACATAAAATGAAAAAACAATTCTTGGAGTTGTGACTATTTTCAAAGAGAAGAAAATATCAGCCTATGAGGTTTAGTGATTTAATAACAAGTTATGACTATTAAGTTTTTTTCAGTTCATTTATTTACCTCAGCTTCCAGAAATGGTTTGATCTCCTTAAGCCTATCTACTTTCTAAAAAGTTGTAATCTTTTTTTTCAGTTCTCAGAGATTGTTACTTGCCGTCCCAGTTGTATAAAACCATTTTTTCCTGTACTGGTAGAAAAACCTTATTTCAATTATTTTTCCAGTCCCGTACTTCCACAGGATGGGAAACTGTTTTTAAAAGTGAACTGGGCTGACAGAAAGCAGATCCACGTTGCCTGGGGCCAGGGATGAAGGGCGGAGGCCTCCTGCAAAAGGGAACCTGGGAACTTATTGGGGTGATAGAAATGTTCTATATCTTTTGGGGGGGGGCCTTCGTAGCAGTGTGCAGGCTTCTCACTGCAGTGGCTTCTCTTGTTGCGGAGCACAGGCTCTAGGCGCGTGTGCTTCAGTAGTTGAGGCACGTGGGCTCAGTAGTTGTGGCTCGCGGGCTCTAGAGCACAGGCTCAGTAGTTGTGGTGCACGGGCTTAGTTGCTCTGCGGCATGTGGGATCTTCCCGGACCAGGGATCGAACCCGTGTCCCCTGCATTGGCAGGCGGATTCTTAACCACTGCGCCACCAGGGAAGTCCCGAAATGTTCTATATCTTGATTGAGGTGGTGGTTACACGACTGTATACATTTGTCAAAATTCATCAAATGTACATTTTAAATGGGTGAATTTTATTGTATGTAAAACATACCTCAATAAAGCTATTTTTAAAGTAGCTTTACAAATAAATTGAACTAGTACTTTTTTATGTGATCATTTACAAGAATATTCCAAATTCTTGGAAGGTTTCAGGAGGTTTCTCTTTTCAAAAGTCCTAGAACTAGTATCAAGAGACGTTTTAAGTTGAAAAGCTAAAAAGACTTTACATATTTAAATGTCATTTTAATCTACTTTAGGCTAGCATAAAAAGAAGAAATACATTTTTTAACCACAGATTCTTATTCAGTAATTCTTGTAGTTCTTTTCTCTTTTAATTTCCCTTGGGGGGAGGTATTGTCATTTTGGTATTGATATTTTGATTAAGACAAATATCCACCCATTCATTAAAAGTTTCTGTCATATAAAGGAATTCAATTTTTTTTTTGATTGGTGCTAGACTCACAGACAGACAGAAATAAGCTGCCCTTCTTCCATTTGATAGCCAGACGCTGCCAGTTGTAGCCAGGGCAGTCATGCTGTTAAATTAGGTCTAATGAAGGAGTAATTGCTTTAGATATAGTGAACCATTTCAAAGAAAACAAGGATTCTAATTGATTTGCAATTTGTTTGGCACATTGCATTGTCTGCGGCTATTGATTAGTCTTCTGGATTTCACACTGCATGTGTTTCCCTTTATTAAGGGAATAACAGGTTGCTGATTACTTTCTTTCTGGGTTTAATGTAGCGGTTAATGTCTACTTTGTTCTTGTGTCATGTCACAGGCGAGGAAGGAATAATAGGCAAGTGGGTGGCCCTTTGCTAAGCAACTTCCCTGCTGTGCTGAGCTGTGTTCTCCGAGACAGGCTGAAAAGCAGATCAAGAGAAAGGGTTAGAATAGCAGGACTCACAAGTTAGGGCCTGAGTCAGGCTAGACCCGGCTCGAAACTTGGCTTTCCACTTCCAGTCAAAGCATGGCATGGGACGAAGCAGCTGGTGGTAGATTTGTTCTTGTATCATTCGATTATTTGTAGACAGGATATGAATCTATGCCCATCAT
This sequence comes from Balaenoptera physalus, assembly GCF_965194825.1. Lineage (NCBI taxonomy): Eukaryota > Metazoa > Chordata > Mammalia > Artiodactyla > Balaenopteridae > Balaenoptera > Balaenoptera physalus. The sequence continues at coordinate 62,409,847 of NC_138883.1, read as the reverse complement.
TTTCTTTAATAGGTATGCATACTAAATGGACGCAGAAGAAGAATATTTGAGGTTGAGTCCTTTGGGTCCATTTAACCCTTTAGAGAGTGACATTTAGTTGGCACCTGGGAAGCACTTGTTGCCGAAGTGTCGATATGATCATCAAAATGGCTCTTATGTTTATACCAACTGCAGGGGAGGGAGAAAAAGTTCTCAGGGCTGCAGTCATTTCATTGCCCTCAAAGCACAGCGGGAATTATTAGCTTACCCTGGCGTGCCCCTTTGTTTTCCTAGGGCTTTGCTCCTCCAGCAGATACTCATTTAAGGCGAATCCACTGCTTTCTGAAATGTGTTTAGCAGTGGTGCACAGAACGGGCTCTCACTTAGCGGATCTAATCCTTTCACAGCTCAGCTTGTTAATGTAGCAAACTGCCGAAAATGGGAAATGGATTCTTTAATGAGACTGGTTCCTTCGTGGCTTTATTCTCCCAGTTCAACCCTCAGGCATTCATTCGTGTCCCCCCCACCCCGCCCCGCTGCCCCTCCAAGCCACGATCAGGCACCCCCGCTTCCCACCCAGCAAGCCACCCATTTTCCAGCACGCAGTCCCCCATCTCTAGGCCCCTCGCCTCCTCTCAACCTTCCCAGAGCCCTCAGACGGAAGCTCACAAATAACAAAGAGGTGTGTGCAGTAAAGGCTCCCTTTTCTCTGCATCGGTTACCTCTTTCCTAAGCCGGAGCCCATCTTTTCCTGAGCTCCCAAGCTCACCAATAAGGCGGTAGAGAGGAGTTGCAGTCAAAGGAGCAAATGCCCAGGGATTGCATCTAAATGTATCAAATAAACACAATTTTGCTATCCTACCCAACACATTTCTATATTTAATATTTTTATGTACTATAGTTTTTGTGCCATATTGGCTTTTATAGTGATCCTAATTACAAAGTGTTTGAAAATGGAGCCAAGAAGTGAAGGCAAACTTGGGCTCTGGTCTTAATTCTTTTTTTTTTTTTTACCATTTATAATCCCCTGGAAGACTTTGTACTTCTCCTCCAGAAATCACTCTCCCTTGAAAAAATTCTAAGCAGGTAAAATTCAGGTTAAGGGGAATATTAAAAGCAACTTGGAATTCATAACAGGGCAGTTTTCAGTTGGTAGTATGCATTTGGAAGAGAAAATGAGGAGAGTTTGGTCCATTTTGCTTTGGAGACAATGGATTTGGGAAAGTAAATTATATCTACATGAGCTCAGATCTTCCTTTAGTCCAAATTCATAACTTTTCCTTTTGTGTGTGCCCTCTGGCAGTCTGATGAAGCCTGTGGACCTCTTCTCAGAATGTCTTTAAATGCATAAAATAAAATACCCAGGATGACAAAGAAAACCAATCATACTGAAATAAAGTTATCAAAACATTTATAAAGCAAATTTATATATAGGCAATTTTATGACGATTTATTGTTAATGAATTTATTACTTTAAATAATAAGATCTATGGACAAATCTGGCAGCTCCTGCAATTTTGAAGTCTTATGGAGTAATTCAATTTTGAATATCCGTAATAACCTTAATGTGTTATTAAAGACAAAAAATCCTGTGATCTTCCTTGGCGGCACAATCCCAGGTACTGATAGTCATCGTTTTGATTGCCTGCAGCCTTGAAAGGGGTTATAAACATAAAGATGTATTTTTTCCCATCCAAATTCATGGACCCCTATAGGACCCCTGCTTCCTGCAGTAGTGGCCTCCCCCAGTGCCCCATCAGGTGCCCAGCAGCCTGGCACTGCAGCCCTAGGCAGGGGAAAGAGAGGAGGAATGGGCCCAGTTGGTGGTGCCCGGATCTGACCCCACCACACGTAGGACCACACTGAATTTCATGCAGCACAGATGTTCTCCATACCTTCCTCAATTTTGGCTCCTCCCCATGGCCCATCTACAAAACTCATGTCTGTATCGGTCAAGGCCATACACCAGGGACACATGGAAAGTGGAGAGCCTGGCAAAAGCAAAACAGAACAAGCACACAAATGGTGCCTCTTTGTATTATACGAGTCTGATTATAGACAGATACGTTTATAAGACGTATTATTCAAGAAATAAAATCTGGGGATTGGTAAGCTGTGAAAGTAACAAAGTCAAGATATTATCAAGGTTACATTTAGTTAACTAGGGTTGCCAGATTTAGCAAATGAAAATACAAATCTTACGTAGAACATACTTAGACTAAAAACTTATTTCTTGTTTATCTGAAATTCAGATTTAGCTGGTTCTGCATTTTAGCTGGAAATCCTGAATCAAGGTCTTGTCTAAGGCAAATAAATCCAAATGTAGATTATAATTAAGTGACGGGAAAGAACTTCTGCTTTTACTGGTCAAGCAATTTGAACTAAACTCAGAAGTGGCAAGTTTTGGGTGATTTGTTTTCAAATCGAAGAGGATTTTCAGGATTGAAAGGGGAGTAAAGAGAAGAGAAGGAAGGAATTCCCTGGCGGTCCAGTGGTTAGGACTTGGCCCTTTCACTGTCGGGGCCTGGGTGGGGGAACTAAGATCCCTCGAGCTGAGTGGCATGGCCAAAAAATAATTTAAAAAAAAAGAAAGAGAAGAGAAGAAGTTAAGAGGTGAGGAGGAGGAGTGAGGTGAGTAGAAGGCAGGAGGCAGTGCTGAGTTATCCTGGCTGAGAATCCAGGGCCAGTGGGCTTCTGGCAGGACCTTACTCAGTGACTTCTTCCCCTCTCTGTTCTGACTCTTCTGAAATGGATGAAGCCAACACTGCTTGGGCTTGGGCTTCATCCTCATAAGGCATAAATGAACCAAAGCTCAAGAAGGTTACGCAGCTTGCTGATAGTTGTAGAGCTGTGGCTCAAATCCAGGGCTGACACACCAAAGACCTCATGCTTGCCACCAGAGCCCACCACCTCTAGCCATTAATACCCCAGGATTTGCTTCTCCCTGCTCCTTCCATTGCCACCTCTCCTGTTTCCTACAGAGGACTGAAACTGTCAGGGCCAGTAGGTTTGTGCTGTACGTCAAAAACCATGAAAGCCCCACTCTCTGGGGGCCTTTCCATTGTCCAAGCGAGAGCAGTTAAATGAACCGGCTAGAAAGCGCACTTCCTGAGAAGGAAAAGACAAGCTCAGTCTAGTTCCTTATTAACAACAGCAACAACAAGCAGAGCCCCAGCATGACAGCATATCCCAGCCTTTCCTTTCCTCCCTGGTCATGGGAATTTAGACTTGGAGTTTTTAAATTGAGGAGGGCACATTCAGACCCCAATAGCTGCCTGGGGACCCAAGTGCTCTGAAATGACTCATCTCTCCCAGGCTGGTCCTACATCCCAGAAATGTCTGGGGTGCCACATTCTAGAGGCCCGAGATAAAGAGCCTTTACACAAGAAGGTGTTATTTTATTAATTCTTTTTATGCTGCAGAGCGCAAGGGCAAAGGCAGCCACAGGCAAACTTCAGACACTCTCTTTGGAAGTCCAGACTTGATATAAATCACCTGAGACGGTGATGCCATGTCAGCCCAGCCAGGGCCCTGCCACCCTCGCCGGGCAGCATGCCTGTGTTTAAAGCTTCTCCACTTCCCTGAGGGAAGTCTCAGCCATCAACCCCTTGAAACCCAGGATCTCACTATCCCATGCTGATATTCAGATACTTCCCCCCTTTTGTAAAGGCGTTTTCTCGTGCTTTATCAAAGTGGTATCAATAGATTATTTATATTTTGAACTCTCTATACCAGGACATTTAATGTTAGTTAAGAAAATATAGAAATTACTCCCATGTATGAAAAGCAATGCTTTAAAATGAAAGAAAATAGTTCACTTCTCGCTGTCACAGCAGTAGCGCTGGTAAGTACTTCTAAATTGCTCCACTTTGCTATTGTCTGAGGTCCTTGATAAGCATTCTGCATTTTAAGCTTTATCTATTTCTCATTATTAAAAAGCTCATTAGTTAGTCAGCATACTGGTATTTTCTTTACAGTTCATAAATTCAGATTATAACCTTGTGGCCTATAAATGGTGCCACTCATTAGATCATCCAAAACACGAGTGTGGAGACATTTAATGGGTAAAATTTTAAATTAGATTTCTACATTTAGAAGTCTCCATAAAATACCCAGACTGCCTAAAGTTTAACGAGAAACATAAAATTAATAGCATTTTATTGTATGACACGACTCTGCTTCTCACTGAGCTATTGCAGTGATTGGGTTAGATAGCCTGCAATCAACGCTGCCCATATAGTACTTAAACTAGGACATATGGACTTAGTGCACCCAAGCGTCAATTTTTGATGCCAAGTTCTTCTTTTCCTGATCTAACATAAGTACCATTTCCCATTTCCTGTTTCCACAGTGGTAAAGTTTTGCAGTGATGTCCCTTCTGATATGGCTTTATTGTGAAGTGAATGTATCTTCATTTGAACCCGGAATCCTGAACACTATTTGGACAGTCTATATACTAGAAACAGCCCACCAGTCACAGACTGACAAGCCACGGGTCAGATAAGAAACCAATGACCTCCACGACCAGGTAACCTCAAGATGTGGAGGGCCTTCCTAAGGATATGGCACAATGCTAGATATCTTGATCTGAGAGCAGTAATTGGGAGGAGAAGAAAGTGGCAAAGTGTGTCGGAAAAGTGGAATCCGTACACAAGACATTGTTCTGTCATCCTGGCTTCAACAAAGGAGCAAATGCAACCTTACCAAACTATGCTCTAAATGGAAGCAGAAGGAACTAAGCGCCAGTAAAAACTGGGAATGACACCAAATGAAAAAGAACCAAGAGCAAGCATTTCTGAGGGTCCCTAGAAAACACAGACACACACCCCCTACCGCCTTTTCTGTGTTATTATTCTTTCCACTTGATATTTTGCCCTGGACTGAATACCGTTGAGCTGAATGGACCCATTATACGTTCATACTGCCATCTTTCCCCAAGGTGACCTACCCAACTTGCAATGCCTCTCTGGGTGTTGTAACAGTGAACTATCTCCTGGTGCAGAGGGTGAGAGAATGAGGCTGAAGGATGACAGCAGAGCAGTTTGGAGGTGGGGGGCAAAGGTGGGGTTGGTTCTGGTTGCATATCTGTGAGGCGTGGCATTACCCAGCTAAATGCTCTAGGCTGGGTCTGAAGTCTTATGCTGCAGAACTTTAGGAATTATGTTTCCTGTCCTGTGCTGCACTTGACAAGTAGGCACGTTAAGTAAGTTTAGCAAAAACACACCGGACTCTTTGCTCCGCTTACAAAAACTATCTAGATTGAGGAGAGTGGTCTCTTTCCTGGCTACTCAGCCCCCTGCTCCTCCATTTTCTTTGCAGTGGCTTTTAACCGTTACCCTTTCCTCAGCCCTCCCTGACCATAACGTAGCATCTGGTTCAGTAATTTTTATTCACTGAAGCCTGTCTTTGAGAATCTTCCGTGATGCCCAAGACCTGAGGTTGCATGGGCCTTTGCCCCTGAAGAAGCATATATGACTCATAGTTTTCTCAATACCAGCCTCGCCCTCTCCCTCGCCGTTCCTGCCTGCCCACCCCCCCACCTTCCGTGTCCACACCCCCCTACCTTCCGCACTCCACTCTCTCGCCCACACTGTGCACACACAGCCCCAAAACACCAGCATCAAGAGTACGATTCAGGAATTCTAGGCTCTATTCCCAACTCTACCAGGCCTGCCTCTAGGAACTTAAACTATTTTCTAACACCATGTGTCTTGGCATCTGTAAATCAAAAAGATAATGACCTAAATACTAAATACTGTTTTAAGAAGCCAGAAGTAAAGAAAAAGTGCAGGTCATAGAGAATGAAGGCGGTACTCATGCTCTAAGCCAGCATCCTTCCTCCATGGAAGCTACAGCTGTTCTTACGTGAGATAAAAACAATCCTCTGGTGAGATGCCTCCTTCTTAGAACACATTTTCCCTTAAATATATTGCCATCATTCTGATGACCTTGCCCCACCACTGAAAATGTCATCCCTATATCTTGACCAGCCTCTTGAGTTGAGGCAAACACCTTGAAATTTTTAGCAAAGCATTTTTATGCTTTGGCTCCAAATTTCCCTTGGTCCACTGTTTTTCAAGAGCCTTAGCTTGTGTGCTTGGCTCCCTTTATACAACAGATATGCTGTTGGGGGTGGACAGTACATTTTTTTGTGGCTAGAATCCTGTTTTAGATACATGCGAGGAGCTCACTATATCAACAAACCAATTGGATGAATTATTTTGTAAAGCAAAAAATCCAACGCATTTCTATTTTAAAGAGTAGAGTTTCTTACGACAAGGCACACCTCAATACGCGCATCTCTTCTGCTGCCTGACCAGGAACACCTGCGACTGCGTGAGGTCTCACCTTAGTTCAACTTGGTAGCAATTTGTTCTCTGGATGTTTGACTCCTGCCTGCTCAACTCTTCTGGGCAGACTCTGCTCATTCCAGTTTCCTCCCACTTAAACAAACAATATGTTGCTACGTTTTACCACCGCAAGTCTGGCCCCGGCCTCTGCCATGGCTCACCTCCCTGACCTCTCCTTCTAAGCCAGGCCTTCCTCAGCCTCTGCAGCCCGCAGGCTTCCGAAGGCCCAATTCCCCAGGTTTATCCTCACGTCTGCAGAAGCCTTTCTGAGCCCTGACAATCGCCTCGCACCCTACACAGGGTCTCAGCACCTCTCAGGAATCCAGCTGCTGGGCTGCACCCCTCAGGCCTACAAGGCCTGTACTTGCCCAGCTCCAAGACCAAAGAAAGGGCCCAGAGTCAGCGACAGGGACATCTGGGGTTTAACAGGCAGCGGGGGCTTACATGTCAGAAGCAGGTCCTGGAGCAACACCCCACTACGTGCGTCAGGCGGCAGGCAGGACACGGCGGCTGTGCTTGCTTCCTGGGGCAGGGGGAGGTTACCAGTTAGGGGGATTGACATCAGGTTGGCTCATCGGTTACCAGGGAAACCAGCAGAGTGGCACGCCCCTCACCACCCCTTGATAAGCCTAGTGGAGAGCTCTGATCTAAAGCTAGAACAATCACCAGCTGGGGCAGGGGCAAGTAGGTAGGAAGGTCAGTCAGGTGAGTAGGGTGCAGGTGAAGCAGGCACTGGTTGAGCAGGGGGGATGTACAGAGAGCAAGGGAACAGCCATCTTGGGTGGCCTGACCATACACCAGCACTTTGCCTCTCCCATCACTGCATTTTATAATTCAGGGCTGCAGTGGGTGGTGTTTCTTCATATAATTCAGAGCTTCTGTGGACAGCAATCTGTTTCACTCATTCACACAGTAAACCAGCACACTACAGCCCAACACCGTAATAAAGCACAGTACACATGATGATAGCTCTTAGCCAGGCCAAGCCCGCACTCTAAGAGGCAGCCCTCTTACCAAGAGGCTGAAAAGGCCCTCCAAACTCAGGAGCCTGGGAGGGAGGGACAGGACAAAGCCTGGCCTACACTGGCTCTGTGCATTAGTTAAGACACCTGGCATGGAAGGGCCATACAGAGTTACTGTCTATGGAAGCCACGGACATCCACTGCCCCCAGCCCCCAATCCCCACCACTCCTCAATAGTCCAATTCCCTGACACTAAATGTGTGATGACTCACAACTGTAGAGAAACACAAACTTATCATATGTACATATTTCATTGGTGTGTGTGATAGGCAGAATAATGGCCCTCCAAAGATGTCCGTGTCCTAAGCCCTGGAACCTGTGGATATGTTACCTTACACGGCAAAAGAGATGTTGTGATTAAGTTAAGGATTTGCGATGGGGAGAGTATCCTGGATTATCCAGGTGGGCCCAATGTAATTGCATAGGTCCTTAAAATTGGAGAATCTCTCCCAGCTGTGGTCAGAGGGAGACATGACTAAGGATGAACAGTGAGAGGAGGAAATATTGCTGGCTCTGAAGAGCCACAAGCCAAGGAGTATGGGCAGACTCTAGAAGCTGGAAAAGGCAAGGAAAGGAACGCAGCCCTGGTGACACCTTGACTTTAGCCCAGTGAGACCCATTTCAGACTTCTGACCTCCAGAGCTGTATGAAAATAAAATTGTATCGTTTATATCCTTACGTCTGTGGTGATTTGTTGGCCAGCATAGGAAACGAATACAATCTGGAATAGCAGTTTGCTAAAGTTTTTGCCACAGTTTATCTTACTTAAATGCTGTAAAAGCTTTCATCACATCTTTCCCTCCCAGAGGTTTTCTGGAAACAAATTACTCCCCTGCCATTTAACTTTTCTTTTTCTTTTTTCTTTCACACATAGGCTGAGGCTTCACCAGGCTTATTCCACTGGAAGGCTCTAGCGATATTATCCCAGCATACAGTCCCTGACCAGGACAATCCACACAGGATGCTGCATTTTCTCCCTCAGTAAGGGGGGGGGGGTGTGTGGAGGGTATTGTGTGAGGACAGTGAATGCATTAACCGAAGACACACTCCAGGGAAGAAGAATGAAGAGAAGATGTTTTGACCGGCTTGACTATGGCACTTCAGCCCTGGAGTCGTTCCCTCGAGTCTAAATTGCCGCTGACTGGGCAGTTTTCCCTGTAAAAGCTTCAGGATGACCAAGTGTGCTTCGCTAGGGGGAAGGCCCGAGGGGAGAAGACAATAGCTGTGAAAGAATCAGAGATCTTATCCCTATAACCATCCCCTCCCCAACCATGAAAAGTTAAGATAAACCACCAAATGTGGCCTCAGAAAAATGCATAGTCAAGCAGTTGTTTCGCCCCTGCCTGTTGAACATTTGGGTCGCCCAATGCAAATGTTAAAGCTGTGTTCAAACCAGAAAAAATAAAAATAATAAGCTGTCAGAATAATTACTAAGAACATGCAAGGATTATACAAAGTAAACTGCAGCCTGCAAAAAAGAGAATTGCATGTTAGCTAATTGTTAATTTTAGCAATCGCTGTGGCTAATTACCACGGCTCACATTGACTATTAGCTTGATGCCCCAGCACCTGCTTTCTCCAATGAACAGATTTCTTCATCGCTAGCACAGGAGCAAAATGTGTAATTATTGGCCATCATTGGGGCGATTTTTCAGTGATTCTTTTGTGCGATGTGAATAAAGCATAATGACATATTTTATTAGAGGGCAAATAGCTGTTTGTTAATGGAAATGATTTGAAATCCAAAAAACTAGAAGCTAGGAGCATGTTTTCGGTATCAGCGTGAATTCAAATGTATTTTTCTTTTAACTCTTTATAAAAGGAGCATAGAAATCAAATCTAAACTGAGTATAATATATTTAATGATATGTACAAACACAGCATTGATTAATTACCTCAAATGCTTTCACTGGTACACCATTTATTTTGTTTCAGTCATGTGTTAAATTTTAGTATTTCATATTTAAATTCTTATTTCTTGGTCCGAGAGTCTTGGTGAAGCTGGCCTGCGTCACACCTCATTTCCTGCAGATCTCTCTTTTTATTGGTATACGTGGCACTTTCGGAGAGCGCTCTGAAAATCCAGGCTCATTGCTTTGAGAGCTGGGCACACCAACGTCTCACTGAAGAGACAGGCATGAATTAGGTTATCAACACCCAACTGTCAGTCACAGGGTAGATTGTACATTGTAAAGAAGGTGCCCTGAGGACAAGACTGGAACTCTTTCAGGCTTGGAAACGACCTTCTTTTCTCTTTCATGACAAAATTAATAGTTCTACTACAGAAACCTATCAAAGAATCAAAGTATTGTCCATCTTCATCTAAGGGATAGAAATGATCATATATGCGTGTGTGTGCGTATATGTGTGCATGTGTGTGTGTGTGTGTGTTTCTCTACTGGAAAACAGTACTTCCATTGGCAATGATGCAACATAGCAAATAGGGTCTTTTCTTTCAACTTTGTCCCTGACAAGGTTCTCAAACCTCCGTCTATAGCCTCCATTTTCTCCTCCCACCCCCGCCCCCACCCAGTCTTTGTATTCTTATAATGGGATAATAGTTCTAAATATGGTGCTATGCAGTTGGAGTGTAAAATCCTCTGGAACTCTCAAATACAAAAAAAAGAAAAAATCCATTTAAGAACGGATTAATGAAGAATTAATACTAACATGATCAACATATCCCTGTTGTTTTGATCCAGCTCAGGGGTAAAAAGCTGGTTTGAAGACTTAATTCCGCCACATATTTATACCTTATTTGTGTGTCTACCTCTGAACACTCTGTGCTGAAGTCTTCCTAAACCATGACACAAGAAAAGGTGCCTCTTGTTCTCCACAGCAAAGATTAAAGGGCTGTGCTTGAGATGTGTGTTTGCTGAGCTTTCGTCACTCCATTCCACTCAGGTTGGGTTATGAAAGTTGTGTATTTTCAAAGGTCACTGGAAGGCAAGTCCCTTCTGTCTTCTGAGTGTGGAGAACTGGCTCCTAATTGCCAGGCTTATTGTTTTATTACCACTGTTTACAAACAGGGAGAAACTCCCTTTCTTCCCACAAGCCTCCCCACTAGTTTAAGATGTAGATAAGTTCAGTATTCAGGTTCACTGTTTGACCCATTAAACTGGTATTGAGGTATAATTTGTGTGTTTTCCCAGTACCGTTGCACATAGAATGGGGTTCATTTCCACACGTTTGAATAAATTTATCCAGTTCAGTGAACCTGTTGTGAAGCTCAGCAAAACTCAGTAGGTGGCTTTAAAGTCCTGTAATTAGCCCATTACAGAAAATCTGTACTTTGGATTTTTGCACGTTGGTTAATAAGCATAACATGTTTCATATATAAATAACATTACATTAAATGATGCAATATAAAGGAATTAAAGGCCAATGGAGTTAAACAAAATACTTGAAAGAGACCTCAAATTAGCATGTTTAATTCCAACTCACTGCACAGGAAAAGCCTCTGGCTCTTACTGTACCAGTTCCCCAAGAGCTCAGGATACCGCGGGCAGTGCACAAGGGGCCGGGCTCTCTATTTGCATGTCCTACCTGTCATCTGTCGACTTTGTGAAGCTTGGGATGGGTTTACATTTACCTCATTTCCTTTCGTTTCTGATCATGGGCAAGGAGACGAGTTGAAGGGGTAGAAGGGAAAAGAAAAGAAAAAAAGACTTCAGCCCAGCTGTGACTTCCTGGGATGGGATTTGTGTGAGCACTTCCTCCATGATGAATGGGGGGTGCAGGGGGGAGAGGGCCGGCTGGCTCTTCCTTCCTCTCTGCTTGCTTTTCTCTCTCTCTCCCTCTCTCTCTCTCTCTCTCTCTTGCATCTGTTTGACAATCACTTCAGAATGAAGTGTTGTGCGAATGTCACGTAGACGGAATTTACCTTTAGAGTTTCAATCATTCTATCAGAAATTTTACTGCCAAACAGCCTGTGTAATATTGCCTCACTCTGGCTTATTTGAAAAAGTTTTCCACCTTTCTATGGAATGAAGTTCTATTTCCATTTAAATACCAAATGTAGTGTAACAGTACAGTAAACCTGCTCCTATGAATCAAGAACCAGTACAACACGAAGATGAAGTCGCTCTACAGTTATATAGAGATTATAACCGAAAAGGGTTGAACTACCACTCAGTAGAGAATGTAAGCTTCACGAAGCCAAGAACCCTGACAGTCTTATTTGCCTTTATATTCCCCTGCCCCAGCACAGTTCATTCATTCATTTATTCATCCACTGTTTATCAATCATCTTCTGCATACCAGGCACTGCAACAGGTTTTGGAGATGGTAAATAAAAAATACTCTGAAGAAAGAAACTGGCTAATTGGCCAAAAATCAACCCTGCAAAATTAATTCATCAAATGGTCGATTACTGAATAACTAATTTGTCACATTTATCAAATGTAATTATCTACCAAAAACAAGTTTAACTACACAATTTACAATTTTTATAGGATGGTCTTAGTCAGTTTTTATTTGCTTTTTATAGCAGCATTTTGAAGAACTATAATTTGTCAAAAGCTATGGATAGTTTACTCTTCTTATGGATAAATTTTATATTCATGAAATATTTCATATGTTACCCAAAATTTTAGTTATTTTTCTTAGAAATATTCAGTCTGAAACAGATTTCTTTTTTTAAGTCATTTACAGTTTTGTCAACTCTTTAGCACTTAAAGGATTATTTTTGCCATTTTTCTAAGAGGAATAATGGCCTCAGTATATGATGTTGTTGCTTCATTATTTCCTATTATTATATTTCCTTATAATAATTATTACATTTCCTTCATTTTTTATTTTACCTATCTTTTTAGCATTTTTAGAATTTTTAACTAATCTTTTAAATTCTTTTTTGTAAATTTTAGTTTTATGGTAATATGTAAGTCAAATTTAAACTTTTGTCATTCATTTAATCATGCCAACCCCTCATGAACCTTCTTACTTCCTTTATGTATCATTGAACACATTTGCCCTTTTATTTCAAATTTTTTGGTGCACTACAATCATGTAAAAGTACCTCAATTTCTCCTTGCTAGAAAATAAAAATTGAATCTTCGGCTACTTCTAATTTCTGTAATTGTCAGATATTTTCAAATTATAACCATGATTCATTAATATTCTTTTTACAATTGCTTGGTGGCATGGTGGACTTAACTTTTGTTTCTGGCAATTAAATTTTTAAATTACAGCATTATACATGGAATGAGACTGTTTCAACTGACTTAGTTTCCCCATCTTTCTGAATGCCACTTAGGATTTCTCTTTAAGCATTTTTACATTCTTTCACCAATGCCTCAAATGGCATATCAGCCTTGATTTTATATGACTAGCAGTTAGTGTCTAAAATCCCTGTGTTTCATGTTAATTTAGTTACTCTGAATCCCTCTTTAGCAATTTCATACTTAAGGGAATGTATGTCAGATTTAGGGTACTAATCTTTAAGTTTTGGTTACTGGTTACTAAATACCCTTTCCTGAATATTTAATATATACTCTAAAAGGCTAAACCATTCTATGATCCTTAGCTGTTAACAATCAAACTTTCCTTAAAATGCTTTATGAAGACAAAATTAAAACCAATCAACTAAACCTTCATAGAAATCATCAAAAGCTGTTAAAACATGCTCTCTAATACAATTTGCTGTATAATTTATAACAGAAAAATAATCCACTCTGTTAAACTGGTACATTGCTAAATGCAGCAGTCACTCTGAAAACTGGATTTCAGCAAATTATTTTTGCTGAAATCCAGTGACTCAGAGCTAAAAATATTAAAAAATAAAAATAAAATAACATGGCCCCTGCCCTCATGGAGCTTACAAATGAGAGAAACAGGCATGAATCAAGGAATCCCATTTCCCAGGTTAATGATAACATGAGGGCATATCCTGGGGGAACTGGCCTCATTAGGGAGGCCAGGTCTGGAAGGAGAAAATTAACTAGGCAAAGCTGGGGGATATCGGCCTTCCCGGAAGAGAGAAAGGCACGTGTAAGGCCCAGGCCTACCGCGTGGATACATAAGAGGCCCCTACAACTGTCGAATGAATGAATGATCTGTTGTTCGAGACTTCAGATTCGCTGAGCCTCCCTCAGAGATGATCCTCCTTGAAGCTTAGGGGTCCCTTGACCTGCCTCCTGCAGAGTGCCTGGGAGGCCTGCACAGCTAAGACCAGCAGGGGCACAGGTGCTTCCTCTCACCCACACAGCGACAGCTTCTCTGCCCCTCACCCCACCCTCGGTCCTGTCTCAAAGTTTTCCTAGAACAAATTTTCCTTGTTGAAGGAGAACAGGAAACTTTCTGGCAGTAGCTGAAGGCATTGTCAGCCGTCACCAGCTCTCCAAAGACAGCATTCCTGGAGAATGTTATTAATAAGCTTCATCCTAAATAACCCCACAGAACGTCAGCTCTCAGAGCACTTGCCTACATTTCAGACTTGTTTTCTTAGAATTTACTTCTCTGATGAGGAACACGAGAATCTCTTTGGATGTGGTCTAAAATTCAGAGCCCAGGAACTCACCCTAAACCCACAGAATCAGAATTTTAGGGGAAAGGATCTGGGCCTATTCATTTTAACAATCCCCCCCCTCAGGTAATTTTACATCCTAAAATTTGAGAACCACTAGTATAAATGCTGAATAAATAAAACTTGCAGAAAATATTGTGGCAGGGTTTATCAGATGGGATTTTACCTGTTTCTTTGAGTAAATGTTTGGTTTTTGTCTCACCTTCGTGTTGGAAAATTTGTATTGGATGAAGGGCATTGCTGTTCTTTCTCTCCTAACACCAAGCGGAAGGTTTCTCCAGGAGCTCTGTTCTGGGCTCCATGTATCAGCATGGATTCGCCTTGCACACACTGGGGCTTGGGGTATCTGGACCTTGGTGTATCCCAGGCTGACAGCCACAGCTCCCAGGTGGGCTAGGGGATCATCTCTTTCACACCTAAGCCCACCTCCCTGGTGTAAACCCATTTCCATGCTCAGCTGTGTGACAGCACCTTCCCTACAAGCGAAGAGAAATGTTTGTGTCTTTACTCAGCCTCCTTTCATTTCCTAACTGCGCCCCAAACCGCCCACACCATATAGAATTAGGTAGAAATGGGATTTTCAGTAAATTATTTTCGGTTGAAGGTGGGTGTTTTTGCTGGACACACAGAGAATCATTGTCTAGAGCCCCTAGAGTTTGATTTGCTCTGGGTAAGCAGTTCCCACAAAAGTGCACAAATATCCCCTGAGTTCAACGGTTCCATGGGAAGTTCACTGAGGAGAGGGGGTGAAGGAAACGGTGAAGCTGGAAAAAAGGAAGAAGAAGGATTAAGACCTCAGATTATGGATGTAAACAGACCTGAGTCCTGCTTCTGCTCTTTCCCAGCATCGCAGTATAACTGGGAAAGACATCCAACCGCTCAGCTCAGCTCCCTCCCAGTGATGTGCGGGTAATAATAGCTTCTCCCTCATGTCTGGTTGTGAGGCTCAAATGAGACAATATTTATAAAGTCCTCAGTACATCTCCTGGCACACAACCCTCAAAAAAATGTCAGCTTTTATAATTTTTTAAAATAAACTATTTCTGCTTGATAACCTGAATGGCAAATAGGCATCCAGGAAAGAGGCCAGGGTTGATTAGAGTTTATCTTTAACCAGACAAGGGGACAAAGTGAGAAATCCCATGATGTCACCCATATTGCACACAACTTTTTTGCCATAGGAGGAGGGGGACTGTTGCAATCTGGTCATTTCTCAAGGAATGAGGCACAACAGAAGCACAATGGACTTTCTGTGTGTGTACCTGAAAGTTTTTGGACTCTATGTTTGGAACTATTTGCCATCATAATGATGGATCGATGACCAGAATCTTCTTGGTAAAATTTATTCACTGGATATATTTATTGAATACTCACAATGCGTAAGGCACTAGAATTGGATCAGACTGGATCCTACTCCCAAGATGCCTACAGTTAAGCAGGGGTGATGAAATGTGTATAAACAACTGAGAGGTAGAGAGACAAATTGCTTTCATAATTCAGAAGAGGGAGAGATTCCTTCTCAGTAGGACAGCAGAGAAAGCTTCATGGAGGAGAGAGCATTCGACTTAGGCCTTGAATGAGGAAAAGGAATTGGACAACCAGATTTGGGAGTGAGGAGATCCCCAAAGAGAAGGCTCACCCCCAGTAAAAGTGGGATGTCGGAGAACAGATATGGAAAACGGGGAGTCATCTAGTTTGAGTGAACTACAATGAGGCCCTCTTTGTTGAAGTTTCCCAAGGAAACTAGTTTACTTGGGAGTTTCCTTGGGAAACAGGAAGAGAAAGTTTCTTTCTTAATGTAGACACTTTAAACAGGAAGCATCCCCTACATAGGTATTCTACTCAATTTTTGAGAGAGAAAGGTTATTTCTTGGTAAATATTCCAGGTGAAAATATTGTCATTAGATTTTTATGGCAATGATATAAAACCTCCAATGATGCAGAGACTAACAGTTCAACATACAACAGATTTTCACTATTTGTGCCACCCTTTTTTTTTCTTTCTTTTTTAAATTAACTATAAAGCCCCCTGTTTACCTCTCAGGGTGTGGTGAAGATTTGTTAGTTGATCACAATGACAGGAAATAGCTTATGAAAAGAATTATCCAGCAGTGCGCTCAGCGGTCCCCCAGATCTGTCTCTTGCTTCAACAGTGTTTGGACAGAACAGACCTAGGTACGCCCCTTGCTCCAGACTCTGACCACCCTCCAACCTTTTTTCCAGTTCCAACCTTCGGAATCAGCCATCAGCTATCCTAGGCCACCGGGACCAGCGAACACTGTTTTTTGAGCTTAGCTCCTTATTACTGATCAAGCACGAGTTCCCAGATCATCAGAATTATTCCACCGATGTGGAGGCCGAAGTCAACCACCCGGTTGACATGCATCTGTGGGGCCTCCCACACCTACCTCTCTCTCCGGGCTTCTATTTCCACCGCGACGATGTGGCTCTGGAGGGCGTGGGCCATTTTTTCCACGAATTGGCCAAGGAGAAGCGCAAGGGCGCCAAGCGTCTCTTGAAAATGCAAAACCAGGGCTGCGGAGGTGCAGAAGCCGCCTCAAGAGGAGTGCGGTAAAACCAGGACGCTGTGGAAGCCGGCATTCTCAGGGCGAGAAACCTGAACCCGCCCCTTTTGGATCTGCATGCCCTGGGTTCTGTCCACGCAGAGCCCCAACTCTATGACTTCCGGGAGAGCCACTTCCTGGAAGAGCAGGTGAAACTCATCAAGAAGATGGGCGACCACGTGATCGCAGGCTGGCTGGTCCCCAGGCTGGATTGGGCGAATATCTCTTCGAAAGGCTCACCCTCACGCACGACTAGGAGCCTCCGAAGCCCAGCCGCCTTTAAGGAGCCCCTGTGGTGTCAGGGCTTCTGCCTGAAGCCGGTCTCTGCAGCCACCAGGCAGCTCTTTAACCACCCTGGGGCCCTCTCCCAAGTCTTGGACCAAATGGAAACAATTAAGGTTTTTGCAGAAAAAAAAAGAAAAAGTATCCAGGTGATCACCACGACCAGAGCATTTTTAATAACAGTTAATATGAAAACGCAGTTGACATTTCTCTCTCTCTGTTCTAACATACCAATATCTTTACTTACACAGTTATTTATACAACACTTGTCTGTACCACACAAAGATAGGGATGAAATTTTACCCTTAGTCCACCACATTCTCCTTCTTTGGAAAGTCTCAGGAGGAACATTTCAGGAAGGAATAATTAGAAAAATGTTATAACTCACATTCTTGGGTTTACTATGAATCATTTCAAATGGTAAAACTCTAATTGTGACTTCTTATTTGTTCCATCGGTTAAAAAAAAAATCACGAGGAGCTAAAATAGGACAGAAATCATGTATAATTCTTTCTGGGCAGTGGCTATGCAGTTTGTTAAAGTTCTTAGGCATGAGCATTGGGCAAAGGCAGTAATACAATGACCCAGCACCCTCCCTGGGGCTTGTTGTGAGGGAGTGTAGCAAACAAGCCTTGTTTGTAGAGTGACAGAGGACTGCTATCTGCTTGCTATGCGAGAACATCATTTACCCAGATTAGACTAACAGTAACGAATTAGGGCTGTTTCCAACTCTGCAGTGTCGCAGGCTGGATTTAACAGATGAGCTGTGTCATTTGCTAATGAGTTGCCTTCATTAGAGGGTTTGGCAGAGGAATTTTGGGTGTCACTCGATGGTCTGAATAAAAAGTTGCATGTGCTTAGGTCTTAGGTAAAAAAATAATTAGGATAGACTGTTCTTTCATTTCGCTAAAAAATAATCCCAAAACATAATTTTAAAGACTAAAAAAAGTTCTTGAGCTAGAAAAGTTGCCTAGGAAAAAATAAAATGCTTGAAACAAGATATTATGTAGAACACGTATAATTAGAATATGCCAGTAAAATGTGTGAAGGACGGTAATGAGAAGAAAGGACTTAAAAGTGTGGGAAGAGAACATGTAAGAGACCTGCTAAAGTAGTCACCTCTGATCAGAGAACTTTGCATGGTGGTCAGTGGGTGAAAGGAAATTTCTTCTTTGACTGTTTGAATAGTTAGCCTTTGAATGACTATATATTACCTTAAATTTTTTTAAAAAATAACTTTCGACATGTAAGTCAAGCGTTCTTAGTATCTGCAGTGTTTGCTTTATTATTATTATTATTATTCACTCTGAGCTTACCGCAAATCAATTTTTTCAAGTTGTTGGATTACAAATAAGCGAAAAAATAAATACATAAAACCCCATGAGAAAGCAGTTGGAGTGGGGAGGGCTGAGGGAGATTAAAACAAAGCACTTCATTGCTCTGACTTTTACTCATTCCTTTCTTATATTCTACATTCTAAACCTCATAGAATCTCTCTGCAGGCTTCATAATTTCAGTTTTACCCAACTCATCCACCTTATAATTATGAATATCTGGACATAATTAACTGAATCACTTTGAGAGAAGAAAAAAAATACCCTAGTTAAGGCTAATTGGATGAATCATGAATGGCTGGAAGAATGCATTTCAATAAGGTGAAAAACTTTGGATAAAAATTTAATGAAGTTTCCAATTGCATTTGACCACAGAGAACATTGATAAACATTCATTCCATGCAAATTATTAAATTGTATTGATTTAGAAACTCAAAGTCGCAACACCGCCATTGCCTCCAGAGGAGACCTGATTGCACTTATATGTCACATTCATAAAAAACATGATGCACTAATTGGGAGTCTCCCGCCATCTGCACACTGCTTCCAGGCGCACATGAAATGATCAATGGGAAAGCAGGGTCAGTCCAGGCAGACTGTGAGTGAAATTAAAATAATAAAATGTCTAAACATTTAACTGCAAATAGGAAATCTTTATACCCACCCACACCCTATTCTGTAGCATAAAGCTAAGGCACAATTACTCATATACCTCAAGTAATTTTCAGGCTCCATACAAAATCTCATTTAAAATAAGAAATTGCTATTTCTGCACATTTATTCTACCAAATGCCAGCTAATTGCTGCAATGGCCATTATAAAGAATAATTTTCGCTTAGTGAAAAAAAAAAGGAATGAAGAGAACATTTTCTGGTTTTGTTCCACTGCGAAGGCTCTATTCAGTGAATACTGAATGCACAGCGTTTCACTGCTACATTTATTATGCTGAGAGGTCAAGTATTACACAGCATCTTGTATTACGCTTTGCATGCTAAGTATTTCACTTCACAAATTGACCCTCCGGTGTACTTACTACATAATGCTTTAAAAACCCAGCTAAAACGCAGAACAATTAGCAATACTTTCACTCCCAGTTAACAATGGGAACACCAATGTAGGTGATTGCATTTACAGTGTAGCTTTCTTCACAAAACATTTTTGACACATTAAGGTACTTTGGAATTGTGCAGTACCAGTCCTCTCTTGTGAATGGCTTTCCACCATTTGCAGAGAGAAACAGTTACTGTATGTTAGCGCTTAATTGAAAAGAATTCAGCCACGGCCTATGAAGCACCAATTAGGGTGATATTATATCATAAAAAGCTGTAATATCCATTTTCAGACCTGTGCATCAGCCAATACAAAGTAGGACACAATTTAAAAGGTATACAGTTTAAACTCTTGAAACTGTTAAATTTAATTAGGAGTTCAGTATGGGGGGAAAAAAGTGGGGGCATGGTACAGAGAAAAGGAAGTTTGATGCAGAGCTGGAGGACCCGAACACCCTAGACACCCAGGAGGACCACAGAAGATGGTCTTTCCTGTTTAAAACACCTTTCGTTTATAAGTAGAAGGTCTTTGCTTTGCCCCAGCGACCAGTTTCTGAGGTCCGATGAATATTCATGCTGGTCATCAGGAAGTGCTGCTTTCCAGTAATTCTGGTGTCTGCCGATGCCTGCGAGGGAGAGAGGCAAAACCTGCTCTGGGCCAGGGAAGGGGGAACACGGTATTGATGGTCTCTTGCCCGCACAGATCAAACACAATTAAAAGGGAGTTAACTGCATTGCTTTTCACGAAGAAAGTCACAGGTAATTGTGAAATAAAACGGACATGGCCAGATCGGTATAAGTGTCTTGGCAGGCTGGGTTCCAAATGTAATGTTTAAATACAGGAACCTGCATGAAATCCCACTTTGAGGTGACAGCCGGCAGGTAATTATCAGTAAAACAACATTATCAAAGTTCTCGTGCATAGCATGTTTGACTGACTGGAGTGCTTCTCCTTACAAATCCCACTAATATCCATTTCAATCTGCTTTAATATGTTCACAAGCTGGGGCTTATTCTGAATTCCACTGGGTAAATGAGGACAGCACACTGAATTTGCATACTATACATATTTCTTTCATTTATAGAGGGTTTCCAGAGTAATTTTTAAAGGAGACTGCTAACATCCAGAATCCAAAAAAATTCCTCCCCTGTAACTAGAATGAAAATAGAAAGCAGCTCATTTATCTATTTATTCCATTTGAAGCTATACAACAGGTCTATGAAAATGGTCTTTATTATGTCTGAAAAAGAAAAAAGTTATTTTAATAATTTATCAGTGATAATGCAATTTTCTAAGGTTTCAAGGTGTTGAAATGAAAAGTTAATTTATTATTTTTTTAAAGTTTGTGTTTGAAAAATGCAGGTGAAAAAGTCCTCATCTCTGATTTGAGAAGGTCTCTCTTCAATCCACGAAGTTACTCCAGGCCTTTTTAAAGTTCCACCTCTTTCCCGTCAAACAAATAAGCAGAACTGAAGTGACATTTTATTGATGAGATAAGTTTGGGATGATCTAAAACCAGATATTCCATGTTCCCTTCTTTCTCAACCAACTCTTCATGACCTTTAAAAAATCAGCAAACAGAAAAGAGATGTCTCATTAGAAATCCAAGGGTGGCTCCCCCTCCCAAATCCACTGTCAGTCCCAGATAATTCAGAAGACACAGTATTGGATATTGGAGCAATATCTGATACTCACCTTGGTTTCTAATGCTTTGAATTAAATTAAGACATTAATAAAATAGTGATAGGTATTGTGGAAGTCTGCAGTAAGGTTACATTAAATTGTACAAGCTAGCTTTGTTTTATTGGTTGTACATGTAACAAGAGACATATTTTTACTAGAAGATACTGCCTTTGAAAGCTGGGTCAGTCAGCAGATTCTAAGGTAGTACTAGTATGAAGATGTTTTCTCTTTTAATGAAAATGGAACCAAAATGATGAATGTGATTAACATAAGAGGAATTTTAAGGGATATGATAATGCTCAGGCAATTGCATAGCAATTATACACTGAACAATCTAGATTCTAGACCTTTCTATCCAACGCATCTTCTGGGTTAGATCCCCCTTCCTAAGTGAACAAGATGGGGAGGTTCAGTTTGTATGTTTTACTGACAATTCAGTAGTTTGTTGTATTAAGATTCGTCTGAGATGACAAGAGATTTTACTAATGTTTTCCTAAGTTCATTTCTAACTAATGGTATTTCTGAAATTCTCACCCTCTGAGGGGGCTGAAAGAATTAATCATCCCATGTGGTCTGGAACTGATTTGATGATGAAAGTTGCTGCTGAGGTATTGAAGATCTATTTTTATTTTTTTCTTCAGGAAGAGAAATATCTCTTCCTCCACTAATCAGTTCTATCAAAAAGATACCAAATGGTTTAGGCATCTGTACCTCACTTTTCCTTTCATTGTAGTGTTTTATCTTCTTTGTACCCAGAGTTCACTCCGTCCTACTGCTCAAGAAATAATCAAATTTTCATTCACTATAAATACCCATCGATACTATAGAAGTAGTAGAAGAAGTAGAACTATACCAGTTGACTTGGAGACATCTTCCTGAGGCATTTCCCAGTGAAAGGGGTATATAATATGATCTATTTTTCAAAAAACATGGCCCCCAAAACCCATTCATGGGAATTTATATATATTATTGTGTACATACATATGCTTACACAGGATTATATGAACATAGATTAAAAATATGCAAAGATAGAAGCTAGTTTGATAACAAGGATTGTGGTACAGGTGGGGGTAGAAGGAAGAGAGATGAGGAGGGAGGAAGTTTGCAAAAGGAGACTCAAGGAAGCTGCTGAACCTGGTTGCAGCCTAGAAATTTTAATAATAATACAGGAGTCTTGCTGTAGCTACTAAGTGACTGCTTTTCTTTAATTGCAGACTTTGTTACCACTGCAAACCATTTTCAGCCTCTTGTCAACCATATTGGAAACAGAGATACCTTAAAACAATTATTTTTAAAAATTGTTAAAAAACTATTTTCCAAAATTTGAAGCTTCCATTCTTAAGTGCAGATATTTAGGTGTCTCTCAAGGTTGCCCAACACTTCAAAGTAGTGGAGATGCCAGAAAAGGAACTCATAGATTTCTGATTTCCATCACTTAGCCCTTACTATTGGCCTAAACTTCCACAGCCAAAGTGGTGAGATGGAGGGAACACATGACTGAGACTAGTGTCAGCTCCTCAGTGCTCAGCTTAGAGACTTGAGGCCACTTTCTCTCCCTACAGCCTGGTGTTCTCATGTATTCTCTAATATATGACCTCAGAGAAGCATACTCTTGTACTTAATAGCACTTCTAAAAATTTGTAGTTATATTCTTACGTGTTTGATTATTTGTTTAATTGACTGTGTCCTCCACTAAAACATAATCTCTATACAGATAGGACAATATATATTACCCCAACACCCAGCATAGTAGCTGACACATTTCATAAAAATTTACTGATTTAATTGATGAGTGAACACATAAAATGAGGAAAGTGATCTCAAAGTACCCCCCCGACTTTTATAGTATATGATCCTCTAAACGCAAGAGACTTTGATTTTTAAAATTAGGCCATAACTCTGTCATTCTGTCCAAACATCACCTAGTAGATTAAGTGCCTAAGTGAGCTTGGCTCTGTCCTGCATACTTGCTCTGAAAAAAAAGAAAAAATTAGACCTATTCACCATAGCCCCAATCTCTGTCGGGGTCTGCAAGATGCCATTTTATCCACAGTTTTGCATCTTAGCAGAACTACAATTCATACAAGATAGATATTTGTTGTGTGTCCTAAAAAATCTTCAACCTCCCTTGCTATTTTGTTTCTGGATCTTAAAATCCTAACAGTAATCAAAGACTTACTAGAAGGAAGGAATTCATAGAAGGAAGAGGACTTAGAATTGTCTAGTTTGGTGATTTTCAAACTACATTTTAGCAGTGGGACCCTATTTTTCAAAAAGAAATTGTCTACAGAAACTCAGTATTTCTATGTGTTAATTTATATCTATGTAAGTAGATATAAATTTTAGAATGAAGGAAGAAAGAGAGAGTGAAAGAAAGAGAGAGAGAGAGAAAAGAAGGAAGGAAAAGAGGAAGGAAGGGGAAAAAATGCTCTGTCCAGGTTGAAGTGAGAAAAGGAACTGCAGAGCCCTCCCCTCCAGCTTCGCCTCCACCTTCACGTTTGGGCTCCTGCTCCACGACCCTCTCTGCCCTCTCCACCTGCCCTGCTGGTCCACAGTGACCCTTAGGTACCATTAAGACCAGACATTACAAATAGTTTGAAAGTCACCAGTTTGAACGAACATCTCCTTTTAACAAATAAGGAAACTAAGACTTGATGACCAAGTCACATTCCTCTTTAGTATTCCAAATCCTTCCTTCTAAAAGTAAACCCACATATACAGTGGAGAAAAGACAGCCTCTTCAATAAGTGGTGCTGGGAAAACTGGACAGCTACATATAAAAGTATGAAATTAGAACACTCCCTAACACCATACACAAAAGTAAACTCAAAATGGATTAAAGACATAAATGTAAGGCCAGACACTATCAAACTCTTAGAGGAAAACATAGGCAGAACACTCTATGACATAAATCACAGCAAGATCCTTTTTGACCCACCTCCTAGAGAAATGGAAATAAAAACAAAAATAAACAAATGGGACCTAATGAAACTTAAAAGCTTTTGCACAGCAAAGGAAACCATAAACAAGACCAAAAGACAACCCTCAGAATGGGAGAAAATATTTGTAAATGAAGCAACTGACACAGGATTCATCTCCAAGATTTACAAGCAGCTCATGCAGCTCAATAACAAAAAAACAAACAACCCAATCCAAAAATGGGCAGAAGACCTAAATAGACATTTCTCCAAAGAAGATATACAGATTGCCAGCAAACACATGAAAGAATGCTCAACATCATTAATCATTAGAGAAATGCAAATCAAAACTACAATGAGATATCATCTCACACCGGTCAGAATGGCCATCATCAAAAAATCTAGAAACAATAAATGCTGGAGAGGGTGTGGAGAAAAGGGAACACTCTTGCACTGTTGGTGGGAATGTAAATTGATACAGCCACTATGGAGAACAGTATGGAGGTTCCTTAAAAAACTAAAAATAGAAATACCATACGACCCAGCAATCCCGCTACTAGGCATATACCCTGAGAAAACCATAATTCAAAAAGAGTCATGTACCAAAATGTTCATTGCAGCTCTATGTACAATAGCCAGGACATGGAAGCAACCTAAATGTCCATCATCGGATGAATGGATAAAGAAAATGTGGCACATATATACAATGGAATATTACTCAGCCATAAAAAGAAATGAAATGGAGATATTTGTAGTGAGGTGGATGGAGTGAGAGTCTGTCATACAGAGTGAAGTAAGTCAGAAAGAGAAAAACAAATACAGTATGCTAACACATATATATGGAATCTAAGGGAAAATAAAGGTCATGAAGAACCTAGTGGCAAGATGGGAATAAAGACACAGACATACTAGAGAATGGACTTGAGGATATGGGGAGGGAGAGGGGTAAGATGTGACAGGGTGAGAGAGTGGCATGGACATATATACACTACCAAACGTAAAATAGATAACTAGTGGGAAGCAACCACATAGCACAGGGAGATCAGCTCGGTGCTTTGTGACCACCTAGAGGGGTGGGATAGGGAGGGTTGGAGGGAGGGAGACTCAAGAGGGAAGAGATATGGGAACATATGTATATGTATAACTGATTCACTTTGTTATAAAGCAGAAACTAACACACCATTGTAAAGCAATTATACTCCAATAAAGATGTTAAATAAATAAATAAATAAACAAATAAAAGTAAACCCATTTTTTTGTTTCTTGTTAG
The DNA here is from genome assembly GCF_965194825.1 of Balaenoptera physalus. Classification (NCBI taxonomy): domain Eukaryota; kingdom Metazoa; phylum Chordata; class Mammalia; order Artiodactyla; family Balaenopteridae; genus Balaenoptera; species Balaenoptera physalus. Next base: position 62,384,872 of record NC_138883.1, on the reverse strand, counting down.
TAGATTACTCTGTACGGTTTTCTCCAAGATAATTTTATATGACTCCAGATCATCATTGCTCAGCATATTCTTCCTTTACTTAAACCACCATAATTTAATTTTACTCATATAATTTTTATTTCAATGAAACAATTTTTGAAAATATAAAAACCTCATAAGCACTGCTTTCCTGTTACAAAAATATAAAATTTGTTTTAAAATAAAAAACAATATTGACCATTATAATCACAAGTCTAAATTTTTCTCATGTTTATTATGAAGATACAGAGGAGAATTAAAAGAATTAACATTGTCAAATGAAACAAAGATCTCCTTATCCAAATGGAGAGGATGTAGATATGGTTACTTAACATAAAGCAAAAGCAATGTCTACCAAAGCACAGACGTGAAGTTATTGATCTGGAATTGGCACAATGACAAACTACTCTCAAATATTCCTCTTCCCAATTAAGGTGTCTCTCTTGAACTGATTGAAAGCTGTTTGATAAGTATACTTTTTTCAAGATGGTGTGCTCAGTTGGGGGTCTTTTTATTAAACTGAAATTCCATCATTAGCTTTGACTAGCACCAGCTGCTGTATAAATTCTGCATTGATGTAGACCTCCACTGGTATTCCAAATATTGCAGGTGAATCTCTGACTCCAAAATCCTCAGTCATGCAGTATGAATAATTAACATCTGATAAATGCGGAATAGAAAGAGCTCTCATTAGAAGACACAGTAGTAGGTTCATAATCCCATCTCAGCTCCTCAGAACACTGAACCAAACAGGACTTTAGGTGTGGGGGAAAAAGGGCATTTCAACATCTCTCCACTTCCTAATATTTCCCTATGCCTGATCAGAAATTAGGACACAAGATGATATGTTTTAATTTTGCTGCAAAGTTAAAGACAGAATCCAAGATTTAGCACGGTCCAACTAATGTTTACTTGAGCATTCTAATTGCAGACAAATTCCCAAGGATTTTGGGCTCATACCAGCCATAATTGTTCACCCTTCTGAATAGTTTACAGTTCATCATTACTTTAACACAGAAGAGAAACTTTTGTATTCATGAATCTAATATTATATCTATGAGATATATGGTAATAATGCAGCACAAAAGAGTTTTAGGAAAGTTCCTTGTAATGTTGAATTTTTAAAAATATCTACTTTATATACCAGGTGTGCCTAGTAAGACTTTTCTTAAAAATAGTTGGTATGTTCAGGAGATAAGTTTTAAATCATGATAAACTTGAATCCATGAAATAATAAAATATATTAAAATGAAACATGCCATCACAGTACAGTGGTTGAGAGCAGAATGTTCTGGAGTTCAATTTCTGAGCCTCAGTTTCCTCATCAATAAAATGGGAATAATATTAGTATCAGGCTCATGGGGTTACTTCAAGCACTGAGAGAGTACATGCATGGTAGTTAGCATAGCACAGTATATTCATGATTATGTGATTCATGCACAGGAAACATAATTAGTAAAATAAAGTTGAAAAAAGTTTAGATCTAATATGGATGGACAGAAGACTTACAAACAAAATAATTTTAAGTACCAATCCATAATTTGTGGGTTTTTTTGATGTTTTTCTTTTTACTGAAATATACTTCATTTACAATATTAGTTTCAGATGTACTGCATAGGGATTCAGTATTTTTATAGATTATACTCTATTAAAAGTTATTACAAGATAACGGCTATAATTCCCTGTGCTGTACAATATATCCTTGTTGCTATAATTTGTGTTTTACTAGCTGATCATTCTGAGAGTAAACAGTAAAATAAATTGCATTACTATTATTCACCAAACACCTGCCATAACTTGTAACTCCCCCTCAGCGGATGAATATTTGGTGATAATTACCTCTTAGTTAGTCAGTGGTAAGGATGACTGCACACCCAGATAAACAAAAAAATTATTTTCAGACCATAAGTTCGTATTAGCATGAAGTCAACATGGGGGGGGGAAGCTTTTCAAAGTTCTAATTTACTTCTACTATACTTGTAGCTGAAACACAGTAAAAACAGATACAGATTAGACTCAGGAAGAACAAGAAAACTAGGTAAAGGGATCACTTGATTCACAGGAAGAGGATCTGCCCAAGAATGAAGTCAGTGCCTTTCTTTTAGTGAATATTCTTCTTAACAACACCTTGGCTTCTGATGACCTCCTTCGTTGTGACTAGTCACTGGAAGCAGCAGGCAAGTCCATTCCTGGACTTGGCACAGAAGCAGTGAGACAGGTAGGGGTTTTCTCTCCCTTGGGCCTGTTCTGGGTAGACAGGCGTATTAGCTTTGATGCCAGTGATACTGTGCTAATATATTTGTCCACATGTGTCACCAGATCTCTTCAGGAGTAACTTATAGCGTGTCTCTTGTCATGGCCAGGAATGGAAGGACCAAAACAATTAAAGGAATAATAATAAGCACTCACTAAATGTTTTTTGTTGCTATTAGTGTTATTTTTATCTTCGGTGGGAATGAGGCAGACAAGGGAGGATTTGTTCCTAGAATCTAGAACGGGCTCTCTCGTGTCAGGGAGGGCGGCACTCACAGGACACGTGCAGCAGAGGGTGGTAAGAGGAGGCCCAGACCCGTGAGCACAGTACCTGAAGCTGATGATGACAGACAGGCAGCAGGTGGTGTCTGGGAGGGCTGACAGCCACGGTCAGGGCCTGTGCTTTCCAAACACAACTCCAGGCTGACAGGAGAACCGGTAAGCTCTTCAAACCAGTACCACCCATCACCCCTGCTGATAAAGGGACCTGAGGCTGAGTCCTGAGGCTGGGACCTCAGGCTGGGAGACAGAAAGGTGACATGGGAAAGGTAGGTCAAGAGGGAAAGGGGAGAGGAAGTTAAAGGCCAAGCAGGTGGTGGTTACAGTACATTTCTGAGAGCAGCCACTTGGTATTATGCACTGGAAGAGAGGAGGAAGTAGGTTACAACAGAGACTTTTAGAGGGAATGAGCAGGATACACATGTAGTCCAGGTGAGAGCTGGGTGTCCCAGCCCATCCCCACTGATCTCTTCCCCCTAAGTCTATGTAATAAATGTCCTTTGGTCCTGGTCCTTTAAATGTGATTGCCCTAGACACACTTGGAGGTCCATCCATGATGTAGTTTTAACAGTTTCTGTCTGATTCTGGTGAATCTTAAGAATGCCTGCCTGCATGGGTATTTCTCGCTTAGACTGTAAACTTTTAGAATGTAGGGATCAAATCTATACAATTCCCTCTGAACAGTGTGTAACACTATAGACAAACAGATGATTAATATTTTTAAGATGAAGAAGATGATGCTACTAACAAAATATAAAAGATGAATGAGATTCATAAAGCCCCCTTTTTTTGTGATAATATCAACAGGACTTGCAAAGATAGTACTTTTCAAGTACTAAAAAGATAGTCCTGTGAGAAAACAGCAGTATCACTTCCAATCCTTAATATGAAACTAGCTTTCCATTCCCCTTAAAATGTTTACTGTTGTAATCCCACTTCTAGAAGCCTAGTGTAGAGAAATAGTCAGCAATATGAACAAAGATTTGTTTGTAAACATATGAGCACCTAGATGCTAACTATAGAAAAATGGCCAAGTGAAGCTTGGTACATCTGTAAGATGGGAATATCTAGCAGTCATCAAAATCATAGCTAATAATAATAACAGAAAAACGCTCACATTAAAATAGCAAGTGAAAAGAGTACATACAGTACGTTTTCAACTGTGTTTTTCTAAAGCATGGAAATATTGGAGAGAAATACACCAAAATGCTAAAAAAAAAAAAAAAAAAAAAAAAGTAGAGAATTCCCTGGCAGTCCAGTGGTTAGGACATGGCACTTTCACTGCCGGGACCTGGGTTCAATCTCTGGTTGGGGAACTAAAATCCCACAAGCCACCTGGCGCAGCCAAAAAAAAAAAGTAGGAGACTGAGAGGAGAGGAGGTGACAGCAGAGAAATGGCTTGAGGGCAAGCAGTGAGGAAACAGATACTAGGTAAAGGGAAACTAAGTTTTTTAACACCTACTCTGTGCTGATCCAGCTTTAGAGTCACATGTCTAGCCACTCAATGGACATCCCACAGCTTCTTTGAACCTCAAATTCAATATGTTCAAAGATGTACTCATCTTCCCCCAAAACTACTCTAGTTTCATGTGCTCTATGTTGGTAAACGGCACCACCACCAAAGCCAGAAACATTTGAACTTTAACCAGGTCTTTCCTCTCTCCCTCACCCCCAAAGCACTCTCCCTTGCCCCCTATAGCACTACATTCAGTTGAGATCCTACCATCGCTCACCTGTATCCCCATCCCTCTGCTGCCTCACCACCATCTCTAATCTATCCTTTGGAATGCAGTCCAAGGAATCTTTCTAATATGCAAGTCTAGTTATGTCAGTCCTCCTTAAGACTTTTCCTTGGATTTCTACTGTCCCTAAAATAAAGTCTAAACTTCTTAATGTGGCTTGCAAGATCCTCTTCAAGTTTCATTTTCAACACGTCCCCTTCTGCACACCACAGCCCAGCCATACCTCCTGCTCTTCCTCTACTGTAGGTGCTCTCTTTTCTCTCTGGGTGTTTGCAGTGCTTGAAACACCATCTCCTAGCTTCCTGGTTAGATCATTCCAAAGCTTTAGATCTCAGCTTATAATCACTTCCCCAAGTTCAGGTTAACATCCTTCTTACGGGCATCCATGTATTATAAATGCTCTCAGAACTGACCTCCACTTAACCAACTCACTTGATACACATCATTTCCCCTGTAAAACATAGTGACTATAGCCCTGGCCTCACCACTGATCAAACATGGTAAACTACTCTCTAGTACACCCATCTAACTCTGCTGCCACTAGTTGAATTGAATTGTATGCCTAACAAGAGCCAGATGTGTTTGTTCCAAACTTATACCTGTTTTATTTGTTGTTATATTATTCAACAAAATATTATGTAAATTCATAAAATATGAGTACAGAAGGAAAGTTGTTTTTCTATGAAAAATAATGTAGAAAGACACAAATGTGAGATGCTAAAAAAATGCTGTCACTTTATATGTGTATGTAAAAGCTGTAAATGAGAAAAATCATAAATCTAAACAGACTCTCAGAGAGATTTTCAGGTATTTAAGTTCTTTTTTTATTTTTATTTTATATTGGAGTATAGTTGATTAACAATGTTGTCAGGTATTTAAGTTCTTGTCCCAACTTAAAGAAACTAAAACTGGAAATCAAAATATATATGTTATGGGAGTAGTTTATGCCAGGAAGCTGACCTGGGACTTCAGTTATTGGACATATACCTAAAGAAAAGTCCTTAGCCCTATATCAAAAGGTTGGCAAAAATAAAGTACATTTATATGCGTTTTTTTAATTGAGGTGAAATTCACATAACATACAATTACCATTTTAAAGTATACAGTTCAGTGGCATTTAGTGCATTCACAATGTTGTACAACCACCACCTCTCTCTCGTTTCAAAATTTTCTCATCACCCCAGCAAAACCCTGTACCCTTTCAGTAATCACTCCCTGATCCTCCTCTCCTGCCCCTGGCAACCCCTAATCTGCTTAAGTTGAAATAGAACATTTAATGCACGTAGATAATATTTTTTATAATTCTCTACTTTACTGACTTGTTGGATTAATCTATTAACTATTGATCCAACTCAAGTTGGACAAATGTGCTTTCCTTACAGTTCTGTATTATTATTTATCTAGCTGCCTGTCCCCACTCCCCAGGCACTGAGTGCTTGGCAGGCAGTATCCATGTTTGAGCTGTTCTCCATGGGTCTGCAGCACCTGGCACAATGTCTGGCACAAAACGTACTCCAGATTTGTGGGGCTAATTCACATTACCAACAAGTTAAATAATTTGTCCAAGAACATATAGCTAGTAAATGGTGAGACACAATTTAAGCCTAAGTCTCTCAAGGCGCACCAAGCAGAAAATGGGGCCCGTTTGGGAGGTGAATTTAGACAGCAATCATGCTAGAGTTGATACTGAGGAGGGCTTAAAATGTGCCCAGTGCTGTTCTAAGCCCTTTCCAAGTATTACATTGTCTAATCCTCCAACAACCCTACAAGATAAATAGTACCATTAGCCCAGAAATTCTGGAGTGGGAGACAGAGAGGCCTAAGCCCAATCCAAGAATCACAGAAAACTAGAGGAAGGTTGTGAGTCCAGGAGTAGTTTAGTCAAATGCCAGGAAAGGACCATCATTTTATCACTTTAGTAACAAGTTTTAGGACTGGTTTTAGGGAAGAAGAAGTTAGGTAAGATGGCTGAGATGGAGCCTTCTCTAGAGTTTGCCCTCCTACACACATATACACTCACACACACACACATACATGCACAGGTCTTGGGTTGTGTCTCACATGTGCTTGGTTAAATAATTCTTGTGGAAGATGCCACTTTTATGCTTTTTGCTCTGTTGAGTACCACTGCATCTTGCAGGTATAATCATATCTACTGTACAGTGGAGGATAGAATTAGGGATGATTGTCTCCATTTCGCTTTTCCATATTCTCTAGTTTTCTGTAACACATATATATTGGTCATGTAGTTTAAAATGAAGTAAAATTAAGCAAGGGTAAATATTCTTCAGAGTTGGTACCCAGTGCCCTGATGGCTCAGTCCTCCTGAAATGTTCACCCTTCTTGAGCATAGGATGGAAGTGCTAAAAGGGAACCAGGGGACCTCTGGTCCCATCTGTTCTTTTGCTCTCTCTGCTTTATCTCTGAACAGATGGATACACTCAACACCTCATGAAAGATTCCTCTGTGCATCAAAGACTCCAACCTGTAATGTTAAATAGTAATAACAATAACAACAGCAACAACAAAAATAATAATGTGCCTGAGGCTTGTACAAAATAAATAGGTTGGTTGTTGAATGAGTATCGACAAAAAATAGAAGGCTTTAAACAAAATGTTTCTTAGACTGCCGCTCCGTTATCCATTTTTCGATGTGACCCTACATAAATAAATTATACTCTAAAAATCCCACTTTTCACCATATACAAAAATAAACTAAAAATGGATTAAATACCTAAGTGTAAGACCTGCAACCATAAAACTCCTAGAAGAGAACATAAGTGGAACACTCTTTGACATAAATCGTAGCAATATTTTTTTGGCTATGTCTCCTCAGTCAAGGGACAGAAAAGCAAAAATTAACAAATGGGACCTAATTAAACCCAAAAGCTTTTGCATAGCAAAGGGAACCATTGACAGAACAAAAAGACAGCCTACAGAATGGGAGAAAACATTTGCAAATGATATGACTAACAAGGGGTTAATATCCAAAATACATAAACAGCTCATACAACTCAGTATTTAAAAAAAAACCCAATTAAAAAATGGGCAGAAGACCTGAATAGACATTTTTCCAAAGAAGATATACAGATGGCCAATAGGCACATGAAAAGATGCTCAACATTGCTAACTATTAGAGAAATGCAAATCAGAACAAAAATATCACCTCACACCTGTAAGAATGGCTATCATCAAAAAATCTACAGATAACAAATGTTAGAGAGGATGTGAAGAAAAGGGAACCCTCCTACACTGTTGATGGGGATATAAATTGGTGCAGCTACTATGGAAAACAGTATGGAGGCTCCTCAAAAAACAAAAAAAAAGAGCTACCATATGATCCAGCAATTCTACTCCTGGATATATATCTGGAAAAAATGAAAACTCTAATTTGAAAAGATACATGCACCCCAATATTCATAGCAGCACTATTTACAATAGCCAAGATATAGAAGCAACCCAAATTCCCATCAACAGATGAATGGATAAAGAAGATGTGGTATATGTACTTGCAATAGACTATTACTCTGCCATAAAAAAAAAAAAAAGAAATTCTGCCATTTGCAACAACATGGATGGACCTAGAGAATATTATGCTTAGTGAAATAAGTTAGAGAAAAACAAATACTGTTTGATATCACATATATGTGGAATCTAAAAAATAATACAAATGAATGTATATGCAAAACAGAAACAGACTCACAGATATAGAAAACAAGCTAATGTTTACCAAAGAGGAGAGGGAAGGGGGAGGGACAGGTTAGAGGTATGGGATTAAGATATACAGACTAGTATGTATAAAATAGATAAGCAACGAGGATATATTGTATAGCACAGGGGATTACACCTATTATCTTGTAATAACTTTTAATGGAGTATAATTTTAAAAATACTGAATCACTATGCTATACACCTGAAACTAATATATATTTTAAATCGACTATACTTCAATTTTTTTAAATCCCGTTTTTTGACATGAAAGATTTTAGTAAGCTTTCTTCTAAAAGCATATGGAATTGGGTTGTTTTTTTTTTTTCTTTCCCAAACCATATAAGAACAATACTCTTGTGCATATAAATCCTGTGAACCGAGTAGGTATTAAAATTTTTAGGGTCTGAATTAAAATATCTCTTTAATAAATGACTTCCTGTAATGTCTCTTTATGTCTTGGCCGTCTTCCTCATCATCATCATCACTACAAACATCTAGATTGGACTTGAAGTTTACAAATCATTTCTATACACAGTATCTCTCTCCATAGTTCACCATCTCTCCTTCCATTCATCCATTTATTTAATTGCTCCCCTGCCCCCCGCCCCGACCCATATCATTTAGTCTCTCAGTTGGTCTCAAATCAGTCCTGTGGTAAAGGATCTGAAAAATCCTGGTGACTTGGGAACAACAATTATGGTCACTTCATCTCTCCACTATCCCCATTTTTATTGAGAAGGAAACTGAGGTTCATGGAGGCTGAAGGACTTGCTTAGGATCTCACAGCTGGTTCAGGTACAGAGCCAGGCCTCAATCTCAAATCTGACAGCTCTACATCTGTTGTTCTTTATTCTACCACACTGCTGTTCATTTCCTTAGTTGCTGGATTTTAATAGTGGTGGCATTTGGCTTGACCTAGAAATTTTAAAATTAAGCCTTTGAGTAGCTACCTTTACCACAAGCCCTAGAAACCAACCCAGGTGTACAAACTTAGTCTGAAAGGAACCCTCCTATCTTATTCCATACCTGCCCACCCTTTTAAATCTAGCACTAAAGCTTAAGGACATGCCTTTGAAAAATCAAAATTGGCAGAGAGAGAGAGAAAGGAAAGTAGGTTTTAGTGTTTTCTCTGTATTACAACTGGTGGGAAGGCAACTATGTCTCTCTCCGATCACTAATGTTTAAAAAATTCTTTGAAAATATGCAGTATGAACAAAATGTTCTATTAGGAAGAGGCAAGGTTAGGCAATAGAGGGTGAGGGCAGTACACAGTAAGAGAACCAAGACTATGGTGCTAGACTGAAGTTCTGGATTTGGGAGTTTCAAACCTGTGAGGCATCTTGCCTCAGAGAGTAAGCACATCAGAGCTACAGTATATGTCTGTCTAAGTATGTCGCATGCAATGTTTGGGACATATTTATACTAAAAATTATTCATTGTTTACCTGAAATTAAATGTAACTGGGCATCTTGTATTTACCTAGCCACCCTACCCAGGCGCTGATCCCTAGGGCAGCCTTGGGCCAGGTACAGAGAATGCTTGTTTGGAGACGTTCCTGAAAAGACAAGAGCTAGAGCTGAGCTGATATGAGACGTCTGAATTAAGTCCTTGGTTGTATATATACATCTATTTTGTGTGTTTCATCATCCTCTTGGGCCTTTTGTCTTTGATTGAAAGTCTCTATAAACTGTGCCTGAATACCGTGGCGTTAATCACAACCTCCTGAAGTATTTTCATATTGTGTGTAATAAATGCCCATATACTTGGGATTTCAAGTAAGAAATACTCACCACAATATTTAGTTAAAATTACAAAGGGAGTATAAATTAAGCATCGTTTTGTTAAAGTGTATATTGTAAGTCTTATTTAATTTCCCCATGTTCTTACATGTGTGTTTGTATAACTGTCGTGTCAAGACTTTCACTGATAAAGTATTTCAATTAGCTGCTAAAAGAAATACGTTTATGGAGTTACAACTGATGTACATTTGGGCTAAATACCTATAATCAGAGTTGTTTCTCACCTGAGTCCCTCTTACTGGTGCTATGTAACAAGTAGCCCTGATTGCTGGCAATAGCTGCTTAACGTGTTCACATTTGTGTGGTAATCGCATAAAAATGGTGAGTCACTAGTACTTTGAAAAAGAACCTGATACCAGGTTTAGGTTGAATAAGTTATATGGTCACTTTATCATATCTGGAAGCCTTGTTCCCAAGTCACCAGGATTTTTCAGATCCTTTACCACAGGACTGATTTGAGACCAGCTGAGAGACTAAATGATATGGGTCGGGGCAGAGGGCGGGGGAGCAATTAAAAAAACTGGTGAATGGAAGGTGCTGAGTCACCTACCTTCATGCTCACCCATCTCCATGTTTCCAGCCTTGCCACTAGCTCCCTGGGTAACCAGGGGTTATCACTTGGGTGTAGTCTTATGGACAAAAATGGCTAAAATGAGCCGAAAAGGTAGGAGCAGCAGCTGTTAGTAGTAGCAGTAGCAGTAGTAGCAGTAGCAGTAGTAGCAGTAGTAGCAGTAGTAGCAGTAGTAGTAGTAGTAGTAGTAGTAGTAGTAGTAGTAGTAGTAATAGTAGCAGTAGTAGTGAGGAGATTCAGTGCAGAAACGTACAAGGAAGTAAAATCCCCCTCATCATCCAGCAGTCTTTTCTGTCCCTGTGTGGTTTGTGTGATGCTTATATCACTCTTCAACAATCTCCTGACACTGTCTTTTATTATTATGAAATTATCATCAACATTTTTTTTCTCACAAGCTATTTATTCTCTACCTCCTTTTTTCATAACCTCATAATCTCAGTTCATGGACGTGACCAAAGAATTCTCAAGATCTAATTCTATCCTACTATTTTTCCCCAAATCACCTTAATGTGGTGTTCTGGGAAATTTAGGGAACACATCCTTGTCAAAGAAAAGTAGCATTTCTGCATAAGACTTTTATTTAAAAGTTAAAGAAGAAAATTTCCACATTGCTCAATTTCATGACTTAAGCAGGTCAACTCAAGATATGGGCAAATCATGCCTTTCCTACAAAGCCATCACGGGAAACCTGAGGTGGCCACTCTGAACCGCCTGCCCTATAGGACGTTTAGAGAATGAAATCTACTCCACATCTTACATATGTCCTGTTTATAAGAAATTTCATCTCTGAGAGCTTTGCAGAGAACCTTCCTCCTAGCTCTGCTGAAAATAATTTCAGTGAGATAGTGGGTCTAAGAATATGGTATGAAAAACTCGGTGGTCTCTAAAAAGGTTTCTTTCTCTTGTTCAGTCTCCTTGTCCAGTCCCATGTAATGATCTTTATCCCAAATTAATGCAGCTAAGCACTCCCAAATATCTCAGAGAATACAGAGCTTTGAGAGGGGGGAGTTTTATCTTACAGTGTAAATTTACTTAATATAATTTTTGAATAGACAATACATTCACATTGTTCAAAAATTAAAATGACATAAAAAGGCATGCATTGAGGGACTTCCCTGGTGGCGCAGTGGTTAAGAATCCACCTGCAAATGCGGGGCACACGGGTTCGGGCGCTGGTCCGGGAAGATCCCACATGCTGTGGAGCGGCTGGGCCCATGCGCCGCAACTGCTGAGCCTGCGCTCTGGAGCCCACGAGCCACAACTACTGAGCCCGAGAGACGCAGTACTGAAGCCCACACGCCTAGAGCCTGTGCTCTGCAACGGGAGAGGCCACTGCAGTGAGGAGCATGCGCACCGCGGCAGAGAGTGGCCCCCGCTCGCCGCAACTGTAGAGGGCCCACGCGCGGCACCAAAGACCCAACGCAGCCAAAAATAAGTAAATAAATAAATATATTAAAAAAAAAAAAAGGCATGCATTGAGAAGCTGTGCTTCACCCCCTTTTCCCATCCACCCCACTAATCCCTGATGCCCCCTAGAGGTGAGCACTTGCATTAGTTTCTTTTGGGGTCTTACAATGTTTTTATGCATATACAAGCAAACATTAATTTTCCTGTATTTCCTATCTCATTTTCCTCTATTTCATATACAAAAGGCAACATATGCTATACATGTTCTGCAGCTTGCTTCTTTCATAGAGAAATATATCCTGGAGATCACTTCCTATCAATACATAGAGAGCGTTTATTAAAACCACATAAAGTGTCCTTGTCGACAGACACTCAAAATGTTCCTTAACATCACAAACAACACTGCAGTGAACAATTGGTCTATGTGTCCTTTTGTACATATACAGATATATCTGCAGGATACATTTCCAGAAGTGGGACTTCATAGAACTTTTAGTAAATACCTCAGTCTTAACACTTATCAAAGAGTAGCCTGTACTTTAGTTTGTGCTGTCTCTTCACTATTTTATGAGCTTCTGGAAGGCATGACCTCTGTTTCATTCATCTTTGCATCCGCAGCCCCTACATAGCACCTAGCATGTTAATGCTGAATACAAACTAAACTTCCTTGTGTGACTATAACCTTGAGACGATTAAAGTAACCCTCAACTTAAAAGGCCGAAATCTAGGGTGGAAATTAAGAGGCACTTCCAAGTTTCTATTTAAGGATAAAAATGGGACTCATAAGATACCAGGCCAAATGAAAATATTGAATAAGGAGTAGAAGTTTCAAGGATGAGGACGCCTCTTCAAATCCAGTGACTGGGACATGTCATGGAAAAGTTCTGGGTCTTTTGAACACGGATAAGCTGAATAGTAAAATGCAGAGGAAGCCTGGCGGACTCCTACCTGATGAGGATTAGCCACGAGTGACTGAGAACAGCACTTCCTTGAAGCCTGGCCCAGGTTGGGAAAAAATGGTTAACCACACACCTGGATAAGAATCTGAGCAGATAAAGAAACTATACTCCAATAAAAATTAATTAAAAAAAAAAAGAATCTGAGCAGAGAGGTTGTGCGAGAATATGTGTGTGTGTGTGTGTGTGTGTGTGTGTGTGTCTGTGTCTCACATGGTCCTAATTCTCCTCCATCTCCGTTCTCATAATAGCCTGTGGGAATGACTCCTGATTCTGTTTTGCAGCCCTCACATTTGCCAGGAAGACTGCTAGCAAGTCGTGGGGAAAACTCAGACCCGGTCCTAAACTGAGGGCAGCTGTACTTCCCAGCTCGTTCCCTCACTGTCCCAGGGCTGCCCCCATCCAGCCATCGCTGCTACCCTAGCATATAGGCCACAGAAGGGTTCTCTTTCTCCACTAAGCCATCAGAAATCACCCCAGCTGCCACTGAACTATGTTAAGCCAAGCCTGAAGAGATAGAATGGCAGGCGGATGTGTCACACACAGAACTCACCTCAGCGCCTGTTGAAATACCTGCCTCTCAATAGTAAAGTAAATTGATACAACCTCTTTGGTTGTATCAATAATATGACAGTATCATTCAAAAATTGTAAATGTGTTTTTACCTAGCAATTTCACTTCAAGCAATTAATTCTGCAAATACATTTATAAAAGTACACAAAATACATGTTTGTGGAAGTATTATTTGAAAAAGCAAAAAGTCTTAAAAAACTAAATATTCATCAATATGGGGATCATTATATCCATAATATCTTATTACCTGATACCCTGTGCCGCTGCTAGAAGAATGAAATAGACCCACGTATAAGGCAATATATAGCCAAAATATATTGCTAAGTGAATAAAAATAAGTTCAGAATAGTAAATATATTGTGTGATGTTATTTGAGATTTAAAAGAGGATGCACTTGCTTATGAATAAAAATGTCTGTTAAAATATATGAGAGGGAGTTCCCTAGTGGTCCAGTGGTTAGGAATCAGCGTTTTCACTCCTGGGGACGGGTTCAATCCCTGGTTGCGGAACGAAGATCCCACAAGACGCCAGCGTGGCCAAAAAAATTTATATATATATATGGGATTGAGGGGGCTACGGGAAAAGAAAGGAAGGTTTTTAAACTTTATATCCTGTTTGTATTGCTTTTATAATTAAAAAGTTCACTCACAGCCAATCTATTATTTCTTAGGTTTCTATGGTGTATAGATTATATGGGGTTTAGTGATTATTTTTGATATTTTGGTTATAGTGAACAACCACCACTTTAAGGATCCTCCAAAAGAGTTCGTTATGGCTGAGGGAAGAGCTATGGTTGATCTTGTGGATCACAAACTCTACTGCAACTTTATGGACATACACTCAAAACCCAACTCATGCAGAGAGGTTAATAAAATTTCCTGTGATTACAAAAATCAGTGTGTTGAGCCTTCAGACTGTTGGTGAGGTTACTGATAATTTTAATATCACTCTTGATCACCCCGAAACTTAACACTTGACACTTACCTGCACACATCTTTCAAGGAATGAATTTTAGTTTTTATATTGTATTTGCAGCAAGATTTCCCATGAAGTAGACTTCAAAAATTATGAAAAAAAATGTATCACATTTTACAAGATCAGGGAGAAGTGAAGAAGAAAAGATGCTCCCATATTACGCAAGTGTCCTGTTGCTAAAGAATAGATTGCTCAGGGCAGACTTAAACCAAGTGGTAGATTCTGATTTTAGGTTTTCAAATCCTGATGGGCAGAGCCACTCAATCAGTTACTGTGTCTGATCCTGAAGAAAGAAAACCTGAGACAAGAAGCAAGAAAAAGAGAAAAAGTCAAAGCAAGAAAAAAACATTGGCAATATAATTGGCAGTAGACCCAAATATAGGTTCCCTTGAGGCAAGGCTTTAATCAAGAAGTTTGAAAGTAGCAAAATTTCATTTGGAACATCAATTTCTGAGTCACCTACCTTTTCCAAGATTTCCTGTTGCTAAGATGATGATATCTTTGGTTACTAATCTAACCAAGTTTTCCAGTGTCAAAAGTTTTAGCAATTAGCCTTTCTCTCTGCAACACAGAAAAAAAAAAGTTGTGGGGTGTACAACATTAATTTTAATGCCTTATATGATTCCTCTTCTCTCTGGAATAGTATTTTGTGTTTGCAAATGTAGAGAAACCTACATTCTCTTGGTACTAAGATGGTAGGTCTATACTAGAAGCTAATAGACAAACATACCAAGCAAATAGACAATTCATCTTGCTGTAATTATAACCGGGTCTTGTTTATGGAAGTAATCCAAGCCTGAAATTCATAAACAATCTTAAGAGATCTTCAGAACCAAAGCATACTTTTGAGGTTAGCCCCAAAACTTTTGAGAACTTCCATTTTACGACTGAATGCTAAAGCACAATAACCACTGAGATAAGGAAAAGAGAGGTTAAAAGATCAGCAGTTGAGGAAGAAATAACAGAAATTAAGAGGAAAATAAAGAAAGCAGTAAATGTATGAATAATTGTACCTTTATTTGCCTAATTCACTTATTACCAAGCAATTAATCCTCAATTACAAAAATGAGTGTAACTGTTTAAGAAATGCTTGCTTCCACAAAGTAAATAGGTTCCAAGCATGTTTGGTAATTTTAAATATATGTTGTTGTATTTTGTGGTTTTAAGGCACTGGCCTCCAAAATTTAGATCCAGGAATCTAGAAATGAATTATCTTGTCAACTGATATTAAGTCCAAATGCACATTGCCCCAATTTTTGGAATGATATGGGTGAACGTATATTTTGGAACTCAATTAGCCAGATAACTTGCACATAAATATCCAACCAAAGTCCACAGAGTTGGGAATACCTCTCCAAATTCGTTTTGGTATACAGTGTTTTCTCCTTTGAACCACTAATCACGTTTATTATGTGCAGTTTCTATAATACAAGTCTATTTGCCCCAAAGCCTTAGCATCATAGAACCCTCTCATCAGAATATTGGTTAGGTTCCCTAGTGTGAATCACTTATCCAGTTGCTTGCCTGATTATTCATATGTTTTTGAGATTTGTGAAATGTGGCAGATAAACAGGTTTATGCTGTGTGCAGCTTGGAGGGCAGCCAATGTCTGTCTGACTATACAGTGTATTGACTCTCCTGCCTCAAATCTCTCTCCCATACAGAGAAGCTGTATTTTAAGACTCAAATCAGTGTAAAATGCAATCCAGTAATGTCACTGCGGAAAACAGCAGGTGCTCATCCACTCATTTGTGGTGATTCTTGCAGCGAAGAAAGTTAATCAATGATTCACCCAATGGACAAAGAAACGTCACAGCGAATATTTGAAAAAGTCAAATGCGGGAAAGGAACAATCTCATCTCAAAATGTGCTCTTATTTTCGAAAGGAGAACCTTCCACAAGAAAATCAGGAATTTTGTTGAAGTGCTCTGATTGTACCTGCAGTAAGCAATAGCATGTTCCCTTCTCCCTGCTTTTCCTGTTTTATTGCTTTTGTGTTGTACTTCTAAAATAAATATCAATAAATCATTGCAGTTAGATACTCTAATATAGAGAGAAATGTACTTGACTCCCTACAGTCATTACAATTGGAGGGGGCTCTGATTAGGATGCTTTACTTAATTAAGTGATATCGTCTAAAGAGAGTTCTTCCCTCCATTTTCTGTTTAACAGTCTTATAAAACACCAACACAGGAAATTCATTCTGTTGTTTGCTTTCCTTATTGTAAATGGTTTCTTCTCATTCATAGTTTACAGAAGATGTTGTGTTAATGAAATGGCTAATAAGCCAAAGACTGTGGTTCAGCTACACACAGAGCCTTGTTCAAATCAGCCCAAACCACACTCGACTTGAGAACGTTTTCTCGCTCAGCCCTAGAAATGTATTTTAAAATTTAGTTTTACAACATCTGTAACCTAAAATTAAGACGATCCAAAAGGAATTTTTTTTCTGAGAAATCGTGCTTCATCTAGTTTATGTATGGTTCAGCAGAGACCTTAAAAATCTGTTTCTTTGGAAAAATAGAGAAAAATGGGCAAAGAATAAGCAATCCTTATGCATAAGATGCTATTTGTGAGGCACTTTAATTTTACTGAAAGAAGTCATTAAATTTGGATTGCCAATACAAATATGATTATATATGTTTTCTAAATAAAATGTTATTATGTTGCAACTGAACTCATCCATTTATTGTTTGTTTACCTAATGCTCAAACACATGTTTTATTCATAGATGTCTGGGAGAAAAAAATTTTGCTTGATAATCACACCAAGCATATTTAACAAAAGCGATTCTCCTTTTATTAGTGAACAAGTTTAAGCAGAATGATTTCATTTTTTTTTTCCATTTGGTTAATTCAGACTTGCAGAATCCTCGGTATACAGCTTTTGTTTCTCCCCCTGCTGCCTTTTATGCCTTTAATGTATGCATGCCTATCCACTGATGGGAAAATATCATTTCCTGCAAGTCTTCCTTTTTCCTTCTTGACTATCCTCTCAGTTGATTTCTGGTTTTGGTTAGTTAGTTTTCACTAGTTAGTTCTGTCAAATCATGTACATGACAGACAAACTGAAGCCAAGTAAATAGTTCACTATCCTGTTGGAGATTTTAAACTCTCTTTCATTAAAGTGAATTTGAATTCTAAATATATTTACTCATTCCTTTGAAGATAAGTATTTTTATTTTAAAATAAATTAAAAATTGATAGAAAGTCAAGAAAGGGAAGATTTATTAATATCTATGGAATTGTTTTCATTAACAAATAAAACATTTTAACAAATGTTTTTACATTTAGCAACTTTCCATTAAAAAGCAACATAAATGTAAACACTCTCTGAAATGAACTCAATCAGTTTACAATAGTTTTTTTTGCCTTAACACAACATGCAGCTAAAATCATTTAATGATCTTAAATTTTTAAATTCATTTGAGTCTCAAAATATAAATATGAATACTAATGAGTCACATGTAAGGGGCTTTTAATTAACTGCTAACCTATCAAAAGAACTTTAAACCATTGCTAGGAACGTGAAATTCCTGGCTTGTATAGCTTGGTCGTTTTTCAAGCAAAATAATAGCAGTAATAATAATCCATAATTGATAAATGAGTTAATTAATGTTATATGATTCTAAGGTTTTTGTTTCTGTTTTTAATTGCATAAAACTAGTCCTTCATAAAACCAGTCCAGCATAAAACCACTACCTGAAAACATTCTGAAGTTACATAGGTTTTCTTAACTCCCAAATTAAATCAGCTCTACCATAGAAAACCATAGAAAAACAGTAAATGTGCCCCCTGGACGTTACCCAAAATGAACTCCAGAAGTTGCTTGTAATTGCTTTTATTTTTTTAAGGATGTTCTTTATTAAAGATTAACTTTATATTAGTTTTAAAGATCATTAGATATTAGTTATTTTCTAATCTGTAATGTAGATAATTTTTATAACCAAAAGCTTAGTTAGCCTACTTCTTATTAAACGAACTTCTTTATAGATTTTCTTTAAGCTCTTCATTTAAAAAGGTGTCTTTGTCCTGAAACTAAACATATAACATTCTTGTCCCCTAGGAAAATGTTTAAAGAATTGAATAACAGCAAGTAAAGAGATTTTATTCCATTCTCCTGCATTTGTTTCCTTCTTTAAAAATAATTTTTAAAAATAAAGAACGTGGCTTTTTTCTTAAGACTTCAAGATGAATAAGAATTGCATCTAATGAAGTACCACTGAAGTTAGAGTAGCTGCTGAATCATTATCTGGCAGAAGAATGTGAGTCCCATTTTGCGCGAACCAATTATTTTTATCAAATGACTTTTCTATTTGAATTGTTTGCTTTAAAAAATAGTGATGTTAGAGATACGCAGGGTTATTTTAATATGAATTTTAGAGCATTATTACTCTAATTCCTATAAACCAAACTAACTGCAACACAGCCCATTTCAGGCTGTTATTTATTGAAACTGCTTTTCATGGAGCGGTGAACATTTGTAGCGACTGCTCCAATCCTGACAGGCAAATGGATCCGATTTTTAAAATGTTACAAATATTACTATGCATTTAATAGGCTCTATAGTCAGAAAAAAAATTTACATCCTAACATAGTCTTTTCTGTACTTGTAAGATGAGCGTTCTAAAGTATTTGCCATAAAAGCTATTTGTCTCCGTAAAGCAGTAGAAAGAGTCAATTTCCTAGAGAGAACCTAGCTAAGAGACACCCTCCTGCAATGAAGTAGATCGAATCTGTGACAAGAAGAGTACAAAGAAAAAAGTTTGGTTCTAAAGAGAAGATAGTTCTTTGAAACTATTATTTTTTTTCTTTCTACAGAAATATACAATGAGTGCTCAAGAAATAAACTATTCAGCAGAAAGCTTTTTTGGGGAGCGGAGAGAGAAAAAAACATCTTGTGTGATGTGATAGGAGAAAACAGAGAGGTTAAAACAAAACAAACAAACAAAACCCAAAAATGGTCAAAAGCGGGCTGTACTTGTTTTCTTCTAAAGCACGTCTCCTTTCCGCAAGAGATGATTGCAGTCTGAAGGGTAAATTACTGCCGTCAGCGAGTTGTACTTTATAAATATAGGAGACCGGATCATCTACTCGTTTGGAAGACAATTCTCTTATTAATAGCACCAGTTTCAGAGCTATTTTTTGCCTCTAAAAAAGGCACCTGCTAGACATTCACAAATTAACTTTTATAAGGGAGAAAAACTTATAAGCTATTGTCAAGATGTATATATTTCTGATTCAAGTTAACCATTTTTAACAAGCCGTCTTATGAATCTGTTTTGAAGCACCTCAGTGGTCCAGAGGGAGCTCTACCTTTAATGTGAGAAGACAACAAAGAATCTGTCTCACTCACACACACCCACACACACACACACAATAAAATTATAAAATCAAATATAGGATGCAGGGGGCAAAGAAAAGGAAAACAAATGTTGTTCATAATGAACAAACTATGAACTTCATGGAAATATGGCAAAAGCCATATTTTTGCCCTCATAGAACAATTCCTGATGTATAAATAAATGAAACTAAAGTAAAACTTCTGAGTAGAACCAAGCATTGAATAAACTGTAGAAATATAATAGTGTTAAGTATTGTGTATTCTTTTAAGACATATATGTTATAAATGTTAATGCAATTAACTTAGTTCAGTATCCTGTTAATGATGTAGTACTTCATTATTTGTAATTAATCACTCAGAATATAATGGCTCAACAGTCCAGGAAAAGCCCGGTTATCTTTCAAAAGTACAGTAATCATACCTAAATAATATAAAAACTCAAATTCATGCTTTAAGTTTTATTTTCAAAATTTGATATTTTTTTCTCATGTTCAAACACATATAAAATTACAACCAAAAAATTGTAACTAAGATTATCCCCCTAAAACACATACAGAAAAACATGTGGGGATTTTCAAAATCTTATTTTCATAACAATGACCTAAAAATAATTATTGAAAAAAGCAATTGAAACACATCATATATTTTAATGACTCAAATATTTATTTCCAGTCCTTTTTGCATCAAGGCTGTGGGAAATTTGTATTATGAAGATCAGATGGTGCACTGATGTGAGAAATGTTGCAAAGCATCCTGTTGATTGGTTCTAATTAACTGCAATGCTCTTGTATTCTCAGTTTTAGCCAGCACACACTACACAATGCCTTTTATTTTGCTTTGAATGGATTTTTACTTTAAAACAGCTGATCTCAATATCAAAAGCATTTTGGCTTTTTTTATCTCTTAAAATTTTCTCGCAATATTTTCTTTTCAATTTTAAAAGATAAGTTTGAAAATATTTCTAAAGCATAAAGTATAATCAGTTAAATTAACAGCACTCGTGTGGTCTTTCACATGTATTTTGCATGTTCTATAGTACGTGATTACATTCTCAAACCACATTTCAATTCCTCTTTAAAAGTTATACATCTGAGTGATGGTCTAAGCAGGAAATTCTGAAAAGCAATTTAGAGCATGCTGCTAATTTTTTATTTTTCTTTGTTTTCGTAATCAGTCTACTAAATAGAACAGAACTAAAACGTGGGAGCACAAGGAATGGGAAGGATTCCAGAATTTAAAGTACTAAATAAAATTCTTTATACTCACCTTTCTCTGATGACTTAAGCTCAAGCAGCCCTGGCAGAGAGAATTCATGAATTTTCATCAACTTCACACATGTCATACATTTAAAAACATTTTGATTTGCCCTGGGACCCCTGCACGTCTCTGAAGCACAGAAACAGTGCTGTGCTGTTTTGTAGGTACAAACCCTATGAACTCCCAGAGCTCTGGAAGATATATTACTAATGTAAACAGGCCCTTAAGTGAAAAAAAAAAGAGCATTAAATAACAGAAAGTTTCCAAGGAAATGAGGAATTTAAAATAAGGAAAGTATTATTAGAAGCAGTACATTTTCTATAATTTTAAGGGCCACGATTTTATCCATACATTAGCTTTCTGAGAATATACAGTTATCTGACCTGAGAAACAAATCATTTGGAAAAGGAAAATCCACAACCTAAAAATCAGAGCTAAATTATCAACTTAACCTAGTAGACTTTGAAAGTGATTAAATAGTCATCTTTTTGTTCATATGAGGATAAAAAGTGACTCATTTGAGCAGAAAGGCCACAGTTTCAAAACGGCTACCAATATCCTGCTACTTCCAGGAGGAAGGCTAATTGTGTTAAAAGTACTGCAATAAAAACAGAATTTTGCCCTAAATAACACATCTGGGATTATCTTCCAAACATTTCTGTCCCTCCTAAAATTGTGAAAAATCATTCAGATGAAGTAAGAAATAAACATTAGGAGAGGTTAGTAAGTGCAAACAAAGTCACAAGTCATAGAACAATACAAATAAAGTGGCATTACAAATAACTTATGCTGTGCCCCTCACTTTATGACTAAGAAAACTGAGGCCCAAAGAGGTAAAGTGACACCCCCAAGGTCTTACAAAGACTAGGAGGTAAAGCTAAACTAGAGACACAATTGGTAGCACAATTTCTACAACCCCACCCAGTCTTCCAACACAGTAACAGAAATGGCAGCTCAGGTGGATGTCAATCATACAACTAAGTAAAACAATGAGCAACGCATCCTTGACCCTAAAAGGTATACGCAGGGCATACAAAATTAACCAACGACCTTTACCCAGTGTCAATAGTCATTTTTCTTTAAAAGATGCCTCTTTGGAAGCTATCTTTATGCCTTTATTCTTGCCAGGGTTTGAGAATTTGTATCTATTTAGTGAAAGGTAGTTCTCTTTAGCATTCTTACACCAAGCAGGCAGGTAAAAACAACCACCATATAGTCTCACTGTTGCCAATTTGTCCCCACTTCCAATCCATTGTCCAGTCTGCTGACAACATGGTCTTTCTAAAACGCACATCTGATTATGTTTGAATTTTTTCTATGGCTTTCCATGTGCTACAAGATAATTCTACAGTTCTTAGTCTGGCCTTCAAGGGTCTTCAAAACATTTAGCCAGTACCACGCCTTCAGTTTTACTCCTAACCCTCTCTTTACACTTTCTGCTTCGAGAATACAAACTGGGTATGACTCCCTAAACACAGTATGCTCCTCATTGCCTCCAGACCTTTGCACATGCTGTTTCCTCCACCTGGAATGCCTGACAAACTCTGCTCTTCCTTCAAAAGTCAACACATTACTTTTTCTCCTCCTGCCAAATATACATGCTTCTTCCCATGGGATTCCGCTGCATTTTGCACAGAGCTCACATTACTCCACTCATTGCATTGAACTCTGCCTATATACATGACTGTTTCCCCAAACACATTGTTTCCGAGGTCAGAGGCACTGCTTTTTCTCCATGCCTAGTACTTTGCCTGGTGTAAGCGCTCAGTGACTGTTTACTGACTGAATGAAAAAGATCAATAAATAGACCACCATATTTTTTTCTTATCACAAAATCTTTAAGTCTTAGGGTGATATCCCCTAGTTCTTCTATATAATGTCTAAACTGGATGTACACTGACAACAGGATATTTGTGTCAACCTCTGTTTTTGGTTTCTCTCAACTGTTTGCTCTAAGCAAATTTATAATCACCCTCTCACCGTAGAAAGTTGACTTTGGCATGAAGGTGGTGACGAAATTCCAACTCCTATCTAACTGGGAATCAAGAGGAGAATTCTTGGGTAAAGAGTGGGTCACCATTATTCCAGACATGGTATAGAACAGTTGGTAAAGAACGGTTCCTTTTGTGACTCCATTTCTTATTAGAAACACAAGTTGAAGGATAACCTGTAACCCACTAAAAATGTAAATGCTTGTTTGCATATAAACTGGAAGTAATATCAGTATCTTCGTGCCAAGTGAGTGCTTTAAAAGAGGATTTTTAGTCTGAAACAAATGGAATTTAGATTTAAGGCTCAGCTTATTTGGCGTTCTATTATGGTTTAACTCCTTCCAGTTTTCCTCATCTTGCTGAGAAAATGCTGCCCACATGCAAATGTCTTCTAGGACAGCTCAGCTGAAGCGGGGGAGGTCCTTGGTACATAAACACACATTCTCCTCTTGAAATAATACCCTCACAGTCATTGATGAAAGGCTCCATATTCAAACTAGAGAAGAATTTGCCAGTACAGTCTTCCCTTAACATGTATATCATCTTGAGCAGGCCCCAAATCAATGAAGAGAAGCTCTAGTAGTTGTTTGGGTCAATAAAAGGCACAGGGCATCCCAACTCTGAAGCTACCTCCAATCTTTCGATTATCCAAATCAATGAAGAGAAGCTCTACTAGCTGTTTGGGTCAATAAAAGGCACAGGGCATCCCAACTCTGAAGCTACCTCCAATCTTTCGATTATCCAAATCAATGAAGAGAAGCTCTAGTAGCTGTTTGGGTCAATAAAAGGCACAGGGCATCCCAACTCTGAAGCTACCTCCAATCTTTCGATTATCCAAATCAATGAAGAGAAGCTCTAGTAGCTGTTTGGGTCAATAAAAGGCACAGGGCATCCCAACTCTGAAGCTACCTCCAATCTTTCGATTATCCAAATCAATGAAGAGAAGCTCTAGTAGCTGTTTGGGTCAATAAAAGGCACAGGGCATCCCAACTCTGAAGCTACTTCCAATCTTTCGATTATCCAAATCAATGAAGAGAAGCTCTAGTAGCTGTTTGGGTCAATAAAAGGCACAGGGCATCCCAACTCTGAAGCTACCTCCAATCTTTCGATTATCCAAATCAATGAAGAGAAGCTCTAGTAGCTGTTTGGGTCAATAAAAGGCACAGGGCATCCCAACTCTGAAGCTACTTCCAATCTTTTGATTATCCAAATCAATGAAGAGAAGCTCTAGTAGCTGTTTGGGTCAATAAAAGGCACAGGGCATCCCAACTCTGAAGCTACTTCCAATCTGTTGATTATCTCTCCTCCAATGACATCACTCGAAGGTTCCATTCTGCCCCAAAGCTACAGTCCCTACACAAATGTGAGGGGTGCCCATTAAAGGAAGAAGTGGGGAGTACAGCAATAGTAGCCATTGCACCTGCATCATGGATTCCTCTTGGCCGTCAACCACCTTCCATAGAGCAGCCCTCTGCGGCATTATTATTAACAATCAACATGATTTCTAGTAGGTGAGACCACACTGGCCATTTCCTATCCCCACCCTTTAACGGATGATGGGATTTGTGACCTTCTGGTCCCCTCACCACTTCAGAAGATGGCTACCCTTTAGAATTTTAAAGGTCTTGAATGATGGGTGTGCCACAGAAAGTTTAAATCTGGAATGTAAAAAAGAGATTAAGTCTGTGGATTTTCCAAGTCATTAATTCTTAGGGTTCATTTTGTGTTACATCTAAGCTTTGGGGGTTTTTGTTTGTTTTAAACATTACAGCATTACCTAAAACAGTTTTCATGTGAATAGGCAGAGAAATGTGAGTCAGATTCCTCTCTTGCTAACTGACATAGAATGGGGACACTTTTCTGTCATTCTGAGTCAAACCCACATAGAATTTTAACAATTTTTTGTTCACATTTTTTAAAAGAAAAGAAAAAGGTTAATAATACTCCTTTATCTTTACATTTTCATATATCAGAAAAAAACTACAGTCAGGGAAATAGTGAGTTTCATAAATTTATTCATTCAGCAAACTTACTAAACAACTATTATGTGCCAGTCACTACACAGGTATTGACTAACAGCAGATATACAAAAGGAAAAAAAAATATGGTTGTTTACAGCTCTAAATTTAAGAATGGGAAATGTGACTACTATCAAATCACAGAGGCTAGAAATCTCCTTTTGTCCACTTGCTATCTGTTTTCTTGAGAGAAAAACTTCTCTAGCAGGAAGTGTTAGTCAAGGTGGAAAATGTTCATCAGCATAAATTCCAACTTTTAACTTAAAAAGCAAGAAAAAAATATATCTACGTCTCCAACTTGGGTGGTACCAGTTGAAGGTTCCTCATAAACTTATAAAAAGACATAGTCTTTGGTTTTCTTGAGGGTCTGAAATGAATCCATTACATTAAAATGGCTCTTAGTAGCAAGAGCAAGTAATGATTTGCATTATAAGCGCATAAAATGGGGGATTAGGCATATCGGTACAATAAGATCTTTTTTATTCACTTTTATAGAGATTCTCTCCCTATTCCTGCTTAAATGAACTTGGAAGATTGTTCACCATTCAGTATTGTTTAAATTATAAGGCTGGTCTGTCATCTGGTTTTTAAATATTTTTCCCCTTTGGTAATGTAGATGAGTAATATCTATCTCCATTCTTTAAGAATACGCTAATGTAATGATACTCTAATTTTGAAAAAAATTAGTTTTTTTAATATCTTACATCTAGAGACCACCTGACACATTAGAAATATAATATTCTTCCAAAAATACACTTTTCTAGCCATCCTGAACACTCATACTTCAGTGAATTGTATTTTTCTTTCCTGTTCAAAAAGTGCTATAAGTCCTCTCACACAAACAAATCCCCTGGAGAAGACTTCATTAATGAAGTCAGTTTACTTCTCATGGTACCCACTAGTAAAAGTGATGGCTTTATCGTCAGTCATGATAGTTCATTCTAGATCCCAGAGCCACTTCCAATGTAAGAGCATGAGAAAAGGGCCTATCCTGCCGACAAAGGGAACTTAGAAAGTCTTGTTTCACACTTATGATTCTTTCATGTTATATAATCCTAGATTTTACATCTTCAAGGAAAGAATGCTAATACTAGCGAGAGACGTATTTTGCTTTTGCAATGTTCTTGTATGCCAAATACCTGCTTGTTTCAGTTTAAGATAGGAAAAACTTATTTTTATATATTTCAATTCCACATTTCCCTGAAAGTTGAGCACCTGAATCTTATCAAATTAGCACTGATTTCTCTATTAAAGCAAATGTGAAAAGCCAGTGGTTTGTTCTATGGACAGGAAGTGATAATCCTCCAAATTCCATTAAAAGCTCTTGGTTTTTCCCTACTCCTATCTGATAAGGGACACTTTTCCTGATTGTTGCTCCCTGTTAGCAATGAAAATCATATTTCTGTTTGTGGCAGTTTTCAAAACTGGAGCTGTCAAGTAATGCACTTACAACTTACTTTCAAAAGAAACTGCTTGAGAGTTCCCGTACCTAAGTCACTTCTTATCATTCCCCTCCCTGACCTTCCTATGAGTGAAGTCCCCAGAGTAATTTATTACATATATGAAGTGAAGAATTTAGAAACAGGGCTGATTGGTGGATCCGCCTGCTGCCACTAAAGTTTTCCTGGTACCTTCTAGCTACTGCAGGCTTACAGGACTGATTCACCCCTCTCCTTGTCTCCTGGCAGCTAAATGGGAATATTGGAGAGCTGCCAGAAGGGTAGGTAGCCAACCTGCTTGCCCTTGATTGCGCCTGCCAGCTTTTTAATAACAGAAGTAGGGTCAAGTAAGTGAAATCACAAACTGAGGAGAGTATTCTGAGAGTGCAAAGGCAGTTAATGTCCTTCCTAAGCCTCAGATGGCGGGCAACCCTTGGCAGAGTAATCTATGATTTGTGGCACCTGACCCTTCCACTGTGACTGTTATCTGTGTATTCACTAGAAACATATTTACAGAATCTCTCCATTAGCAAAGATGCCTTGTGTGTGATTACCCAATTGTCATGGTTGCACTAGGATTTTGATACAGTCCCTATTCACAAATGAAAAACTGCACTAAACTGCACACAGGACTCATTTAGAGCAGCGATCCTCAATCAATAGATCAAGACTTCTCCTGGTAGATCTCAAAGAGATTATCACAGTCTTGGTTCCCCCCTTCCTCCCCACCCCCAAGACCACATTCCCACCTCCCCCCATCCAACAGCAAGACAGAATCTCCTTTATTCCTTTGAACCCTTAAGAATTCTTAATAAAGTTAAGAACAATTAGCTATAAGAATTATCCAAAGAGATAAGCCTCTTTAAAATAGACTCCACTGCAGAAAATGCTGGAAGAGAACACCCTTGCTTAAAGCAGCTAGCACTTCTCACATTTATATAAGTAGTGTCAGCAAAGTAGTTTCTCCTCATTTAAAATGTTTTCGTTACAAAGGCAGAATTAGGTTGTAGGCTGGCTTTCCTTCCTTCCTGTGGAATCAAGTACAAAGAACATTGTAATTTTTTTTTTTTTTCTGCCTGAGACAAGTGACAATGAGAGCACTTGCTATTAAAAAGTTTATTGGGAAGTTTCAAAAGTGGTATCTCCCTCTTCCCCCCGCAAATATATGGCATTGAGGTCCTCCATGCTAGAAAATTTTTGTTTACATCGTTGGCTCGCTCGATAGTGCTAAGAAAGGTGAAGCAGTCAGTTAGGGAACCGAATCAAACTCACTGGGAGCAAATAAGTGGTTGTGAATCAAAGTAGAAAAATCCCGATAACCCGGAGTCATTGTCATGTGTCTCCCAAATGAGATGTTCTGAGGAAATAAAGTGACAAAGTCGCATTGGATAAATAAACGAAGGCGATAAAGTCACCACAGATCAAGATAATGCTACGAAGGTGACCTGATTTGACAGTTAGTAACCGTAGGTGACCCTTTGGGAACCGCGGCGGGGTGAAATGCCCTGAGAATCGCTGAGAGCCTGACGGCCCGGCGCGGGGACGCCCGGAGCCCCGCGCTCTGGGCCGGGGCCCGGCGAGGAGAGGCTGGAGGCCGCCCCGGGCGCTTCGGGCCTAGACGTTGGCCGCAGCCAGGCCGCGAGGCTCCACGCCCGCCGGGCCGGTAGAGGCGCGGAGGAGACCACCCTCCCTCCCGCCACGTCCTGGCGCCGAGGGGCCGCCGTGGGTCCCGGGGGCAGCTCCGGACCCACGCGGCGCTCGCAGTAACCGCGCCGCCTCGCAGTCGCCGTGCGGCCGAGAGGGCGCCGGGCGCCTTAGAAGCGTCTGCTCCGCCGCGGGAAGCCGGACCCCCGACCCGACCAGCGCCCGGTGCACGGAGCTCACGCGGAGACCAGCCCGCCAGCCAGCGAGGGTGGGCAAGCTCCGCGCTCCAGCGGGACGGAGGAGCCCAGTCGGGGACTTGGGGACGCCGGAGTTTGGGCGCCCCTGGAAGCAGGGAGTCATCTCCAAGCGGTTCTTCCCAGGCGACCTGAATTCAGCCCCTGAGAAGATGCTCCGGGCATTAGCGTGGCCACAGGGGAAGAAAGAAGAGTTATTTAAATGGGGGAGGGGCGGGCGGGAGGACTAGGAGGAAACCGTACCGAAAAGAAATCGCCATCACCACCAAAACCGTTTCTAAGAAGTCCTGAGGTTTTACGCCTGGAGATTTCACTTTAAAAGCTGGGGAAAAAATATATATATATTCCACTGCTTTTAACTGAAGTAAACAATGTGCAACAAATCCTAACTCAAATATGATTGCAGTGAGATTAGGGTCTAATTGCTTAGAGTTCAGGTGGAATCTGCGGGCTAAATCCTACAGGGCCAATCTGAATTTCACAATCATTCTGTCAAAAGGAGAGCGATGAGAGCCCACACGCTTCCTAACAAGTCATTTTTAACAGTTACAAGCTTCGCACAAAGACCACACAGGGCGTCTAAGAGATGCAAATCTAATCCCTGGTCATTCTACAGGCCTTCAACAAAGATGTGCTAAACCCTAATAGAAAAGAAATCAGTTCTCTGTCACCAGCCCCTGGTAAAAATCTATTAGAGAATGGATAGAGCCGCATCTACAGCAGTTGCTGCAAAGGTTAAGGACAAGTACAAATAAGAAGGACCCAGTTTTGTTTTCCGTGTGAAATATCGGGAGAAGCTAACCCCAAATGAGTGACGGGATTCGATCCGTGGCTTCGCATTCATTTGAATGCTAGATAAAAACTAAACACATACATTAAGACTTTTGAAGACTCCGTTTCTGAATTTAGGAGAGATGAAACAAATTCCCCCCAAAGTTGGACATCTTTGCCTCCGAAATTAATGAAGAATATTAACGAGGGAGGGAGGCCGAGCGCGCGGGTCCAGGAGGGAGGACCTGGGAGTCTGGAGCCGGCTTGCCTGCCTTTGCTCTGCGGTGCCTCATCCTTCCCGGAAAAAGCCCCGACGGCGGAGTCGCCGAGGGGCCGGAGACCGAGATGCGGGACGCTTCTGGCCGCTGGGGCCGAGCGGTGGGCGCCGACGGCGGGAAGGCTGGGCGGCCGCCCTCCGCCCCGACGGGCCGCCTTTCGGCCTGGGTCCCTCTCCTCGGCCTCACGGGGGGGGGAGGGGAGCCTATGCCTCAACGGCGGGGAAGAGTCTCAAATGTGCCCTTCCGCGGTCACCAACCACATGAGGTCCTCACTAACAGTGTCATGCTAGGGTATTAAAAGGGTTAATATGTTGCAGCTAAAACATATCACAGTGTGCGCGAGACCCTTAAAAAAGGAAGGGCCCCGGCGATTCAGACCCCTGGGAGAAGGCTGCAAGCAGGCTGGGCGAGGGTAGGAGGGGATCACTGGTCGGTCGTTGAAAGTTGGGGGGTGGGGATTTCCTCCCCCTCCTCCCAGGGGTAGAGACCCCGGCGGCGGGGCAAGCCCTGGCCCCCTCGCGGGCCGCGGCTCAGAGGCTGCGAGCGCCCCACAGAGCCGGGCGGGCCCGGGGAGGGCGTGGGGAGCGCGCCCGGCCCTGGGGAGGGATCTCCAGCACCGACGCGGTTCTGCCCGCAGCGCGCCCTCCAGGGTCGCGGGGAACCGGTCGCCCCCTGGGGACCCGCCTTCCACCGGAGGAAGCGGCTCAGGACCCGAAGGTGAGGGCTGCGGGGCGGGCTCGGCTCCGAGTCCCAGCGGAATCGCCCTGCCTTTTTCGCAGGCGGCTGGGACTCCCTCCACGTGGCGCCTCCTTCGAGGCCGCGCCGACCGGGACGAAAGGGGGCGCTGTCCAACAGTCAGGGTCGGCAAAGACCAATTTTTCTAAAGTCCCTTCTCCAATTGCAGAGAGGAGGGTTGGGGCACTTGTGTGAAGGAAAGGGTTTTTGTATGTTTCCACGGAAGTTTCCAGAAGCCACTATTTCCTCACCGGGTGGTTCCGCCCTCGACCACCATCCTCTTCCCCCGCCCCCACCCGCCGCCATCAGGTTCCCAGGAATTCGCTCCTCTCCGGGGTAAAGAGCCCGGAGCTGGCCAGGCTGGAATTTGGGAGGCGAACTCCAGTCCCTAGTCCTTCAGCTCCATAGCCCTTTAATTGGCTCTGGCATAAAGTCCCTATTCTTAAGGTCTGGCAGGAGGGAAGGAAGGGGTTGCTAGATTCGCCCCTCAGCTCAAAGACGGACCACCATACACAGACATGTTTCCTCTTCAGCCGGTTCTCGGCCTGCCCAGGCCAGGCGTTCGCCTTAGGTAGGGGCTGTTTTCCTTCCTTCCCATCTACTGACATTAATTGAATTTCTCTGCACTGCTGCTTCTCTTTGCTTTCCTCATTTTTCTCGCTAGTCCTCTGATAGGCTGACCTTGGCGGTTCTCTGGTCTTCTTACCCCCCAACTGGCCTCCCATATGGGCCTTGCTGGCTTTCATTCTCTATGGCTTAGCGCATCCACTTTATCTCTTTTTCCTTGTAGTACTGACATTAGGAAAATGATACCGAATTGCCTACGAAGTAATACTGCAGCTATGAGGCTGGAATTGGACAAGTAAGCAAGTAAAATGTAGGCATTGAAATGAAAAAATAGAAAACGAGAAGGATGAGGAAACAAGCGAAAAGTAGATAATGAAGTCACTTCGGGCTATAAATACAAGAATATGATGCTTCTGCAGGTGATCTTTGGGTCCTAATGAGGGTCTCCCACATCAGCCTTGGGAGTCAGGGACAGAACTTCCTGAGTAAGGCAGGTTGAAGTTTCTTCCCCCAGACTAGGATTGCTGCTGAAGACGGGCCAGCAATCCTAAACCTGTGTATGCTTGGTCCCCAGGGAGGTCCACGAGGGTGGGACAGAATCAGCACAATTCAACCGGCACTCCTAGAAATGGTTATGTAGTCACCATATCGCTATGGGGCTGTCAGGTGGCTGAAACTTCCTGCCTGGGAGCCTGCTCTGGCTCTCTGATTCTTTGCGGGACACATTCCTGTGCACCCCCTCTGACTACCCAGACCAGCCTAGGCTGGGGCCCTGCCCTCAGGTGGACGAGCTAGCTCCCCTACACCCTAGCAGATTGGGTGCTACTGGTCCAGCCTCACCCTCACCTCCTGTCAGCTGTTGGAGTTCTGTCCTCCCGCTTTGCAGAAATAGGGAGTGTGGAGGCTCCCCGTTGTAGGAGGCCTGACCTGCTCCCAACCCTTGGCTCAGGGTGGACCTGTGCCTCAGGACCACTCTTGCTTATCCACAAAATGGGTCCTAGAGAGGAAAACAAACAAACAAACTAGAGAGTTTATAGCTGGTGTGTGTATGTGTGAAGGATGTCTTTAGATCTTTGTGGTCCCTGTAATCTGACATCTGTTAAAAAGAACACCAGGGCTTTTAGGATGAGTTTTGCAGGAAACTGAGTAAGCCAGCAGGAGCTGTGCAGAATCTCCCCCACTTGCCCCCGCTCCGTCTATTGGTTCTCCTGAGATCTTCCCAGAGGCGAAAATGCTTTGCAAGGACGTCTAAAAACACAATACCTGCCTAAGAGGCACCAACTTGAGGAGGTTAATAAATTATCTCCCTTCGAAATAAAAATGGAATCGACATTAAGCACATGCTATTATTAGATTGAGTTTCAGCCTACTAGAAAGTTCGTTAGATGTTGGTATCTGGGCAGAGACGGAATCTCTCTTTTCCTTAGGAACACTCATCAGGGAAAACAGCAGCAGTTCGCTGGCTTTGTTTGATTTTATTTGTTCAAAGAAAGGTTGTGTTTTAAGATCGTTTTAAAAATCCCTTCAGATTAGGGTTTGGATCATCGTGGTGACCCAGTGAACTAATATATTCACTATATAATCTGGGGTCAAAATTCACGGGAAATTTCTACTCAGCCGCACACCAGACTTCTTGGGGAGGTTTCCAGAAGGGGCTGGGGGCCGGGTGGGCAGGCAGCGCGGAGCGGAGTTGCTCCTGTCCCCAACTAGGAACCGGCTGGAGAGTCACCGCTGGTTTGGGGGTGGGGGGGCGAGGCTGGGTGGGAGGAGAAACTGAGGCCTCGGGCTGGCCGCCGGGCGGTGGGGAGGCCGCAGGTGGGCGGGGGGAGGCCTCGGACCCGGGTTGGAGGAGAGGCCGAGGGGGTGGGGAGAGCTGAGGCCGCCGGCGGGAATGGGGAGGTCGCGGACAGTTGCTTCTCTTGATCCTGGAAACCAAAACTTTCTACGAGAGACCTTAAAATAGATCAAGATTTTAAGTGCCCACACTTCCAGCTGAGACCCCTGGCAACCAATATGAAACCGCGAGGCCGGGAGGGGGGTCTCAGGCCTCTGGCGGTGAGGCTGGAGGCCGCCGAGCAGCCCCCTGGGCTTCGGTGGCAGCTCACCGCCCCCGCCCCGCAGACGCCCTGTGGCCCCCGCCGCACCCGCGCAGGGCTTCGCGGCTCTAACCCTCGAATTTTAGCCCCAGACAACCTCTTCTGGCCACCCTTCCTTTCAAAACAAGCTTGAATTTTTCATCAAATCTTTTATCCGTGTACTCTTCACTAAATAACTGTTAACCAGCACCTGGGAAAAGAACTAACGTGGTTTCTCTCACCTTTCTTGCCGGCTTTTTCCCCCTCCAATCATTGAGTCTCGATTTTCTAAGCAATTAAGTTATATATTCAACAGGAATATTCGATTTAAAATACATCGGGACCGAAGGCTGATGCATAAGGTCTGAGGCTAGAAGAAAATATTTAGTGCTTGCCTGCAGATTCTGTCACCCATCATCTGCTCGGAAAGCGCTCTGAATCTTTCAGCGTGTCCAGCTTTTATGATTGCAAATGGCCCTGTTTTCAAATGGAAATAAGACTTGCAAACTGATTATGTGTATTGAATCGGAATCACTTGCTAGATCCTCTTGTTTAAAATGTATTGAAAAAAGGATGATGGCTGCAGACCTCTGTAACCAGCTCCCTCTCTTCTCAGGGAGGTCATCTATTTTGCAACTTTTTGCCATTTGAGCATGTTTAAGCGGGATAATTACGTTGCCACTGTGTTACTGGCCCAACGCAAAGACATGGTACACACGCTTCCTCCCATTCTGCCCCCCAGCCCTCCTTACTAGCGTCACCCCTAAACACCAGACACCATACACTCACTCATCCACCCTGCCCCAACGCTTCGACCTAAAGACCAGCTCTAACCCGGGAGACTC
This sequence comes from Balaenoptera physalus, assembly GCF_965194825.1. Lineage (NCBI taxonomy): Eukaryota > Metazoa > Chordata > Mammalia > Artiodactyla > Balaenopteridae > Balaenoptera > Balaenoptera physalus. The sequence goes on along the minus strand of NC_138883.1, from coordinate 62,351,371 downwards.
AGCTGTCACAAACAACAACAGAACCTCGCACACTTTCACTGGGCACAGTTGTTCCTCTCCCCTCCCCTCTCCTCCTTTCCACTCTCCTCTCTTTCCCTCTCTCGTCTTACCAGTGAACAGAACCACAAACACACAAACCCCCAGCTTCCCCAGACACCCAGCCAACAGAATCTAAGTATTTAGCCATGTAGAGAATTTTCAACAACTAATTTTGGGTTGGCGTGGCATTGTAGTTGTTAGAAAACAGTTCACACCGGAAGGTTAATGTCAACTGTTACGGATGCATGATGGTCCTTGTATGGCACCATCTTTGTCAAAGATTTTCTCTTTAGCCCCCATCCTGTGCTAGATTATGGCTGTGGGTAAGCTGGCTTTTGTTAAATATTTCCAACAGCTCTCCCATTTGATTTCAACATGAAGCCAAAGTGACATGCAGACAGCTATCTGAGTTTTACCAGCTGCGTGAGTTGTAGGTATGATACACTGCAGCACTTCCAAAATTTACTACACTCTGGCGCCAGCCTCAGCAGTCCTGCCAGGGAGCAGTAACCAACATTTCGGTGACTATTGCAGGTTGGTGAGTAGTAATGAACTGGCTACAACTTCTGTTTGCCCTGGCCAGAGGCAGGGATGTATGCTCTGTGCACACCCGTGGTGCAAGAGTTGCAATTCTATCTGAAGCACACCCACAGGGAAGGAAGACGCCGTCACTGGCCAGAACCACCGATTCCCTTAGACTCCACCCAGAAAACAGTGCCTTGCAGACCTCAAGGCACCATTGAGTGGCCAGGAGGGGAGAGAGAGGTTTAATCCTCTAGGCTTCAGAGTCTCCTCTGAAAAAGCCTGTCTGAAAAAGTCTGTTTAGAAACCTGGTGCTCTGCGGGCACCTGAAGGGACCCTAACTTGCGGTGTTCCCTCTATACACATAGCCAGATTTGTTAAACAGTTGACCTGGCCTCCTAGGTTAGAGGAGCCAGCTTAGTCCTCTTCGCGTCATTAAGGTAATTCCCAGGTTTACATCTGCGAGGCCCGCACTCAGCCTTGTGTGTGCCTGGGAGATCAGGTAAATCGGTCACGCTCAGACCAAATAAACCCTTGTTTTCCTAGAGCTTTGGACACCTTCACACAGCAACCTTGGAAGGGAGAATGCTAGGTACGGTGGAGGCCAGGCCATTCTGGGTGATTTTCCACAGAATTGCTCCAGGACGTAGCAACTGGAAAAGGGTATCCAAGTACACTTTTCAGGCCCCAACATCTTTTGTAGAAATGACATTGTCAACAATCACCAGAAACCCTAGAAATGCAATGTTTAACACTACACCAACAGCTTGGTGTTACTGACAATTTCATGTAGCAATCAAAGAGAGGATTCCAGGAAATGTACAAAATGGGGGGAAAGAAGAAGGAAAGTTTGTCTTTTTCTTGTTGTCAGACTACACTCAGACCTGCCCTTTTATTTCCACTACTCTGTGAAGGCCAGAATAGGGGGGACACTTGCTACAAACAAGGGGCGGCAACACTTCCATTTGTTTTTGTTAGCTGGAAACAGTGTTCATACTAACGATTACTACTAGTGGGTAATGTAGGTGCAGCACATGACAACAATTTTTGTTGTAGATTGCTTCAAGAAGTCTCATCTACAGCTGTGTGTCTCAGGCAACAAGTTCATTTTCTTTAAGGACAAATTTTAATATTTTCCCCAAACATAATTAGTTCTCTAGAGTTTCATATGAAAATAAATTAATATTCCAATTTAACGTGGGAAAAACTAAAGAAGGTTTTCGTTCACTTGATTTTCTTAAGGAAAACTCAGTTTCATGTGACATCTTACTTGAGGTAGTAAATGCATTCAACTTTCTTGCATCTAACAGGTTCTGTAAGATCTCCTACTAAGAGAATCCTATATTAATTTTTTCTTTTTGAATATCTTAATAAAATAGATATATTAGATACATACGTGTATATATTTCTACAATATACACACAGACAGGTGTCTGTATGCAACTACTTACACCTACATACAGAGTGGGCAGAATCAGATGTGAATATTGTATTGGAAAAAAGAGCCCTCTTTAACAAAGCCTGTTATTGCCTGTGATTTTTTTTTTATGTTTGTTCTCATTTCAAGCAGAACATTAACGGTGATCAATTTACATTGCAGTGTCCTGCAAATAACTAAAAATGAAAGAAAACAGGAAAGTCAGTTTAAATCTCACCCTTTCCAAAACTTCGTTACAACTCAACTAATAACAAACACAATACATGTTTAGGAAGCAGAGACAAAATGGGAAACATTATCAAATGAGGATCCTGGGGCTGTGCCTAGATGCCCTCCAAGTAGGGCATTAGGTCACTATCAGAGAGAAGTACAGCCAGCCACTTCAGCTGTGGCTTCAGATGAGGCAGAAGCTGCGCTCTCGAGATGCTGAACCTGTCCCTCCTCCGTGTCTTTGAGGACCATCAAGGAAAGTTTAGAAATACAACTACATGGAGGGGAGATGGCATTCAGACCTCGGCTCTCCCCTTCAATAAAAACATTCTTTCCTCTACTCCCATCAACACCCAATTCCTTCCGCCACTTGGATGGACAAGCTTGCCACAGAGGGTGATTGGGGGATAGGAGGCTTTTTCCTGAAGCTACTGGCCAAAGAGGCACCAGGAAACTTTCTGTGCTCCCAGTTGAGGCAGAAGCCCAAACTGGGCCCCACAGAGGGTGGCCTGAAGTCACAGAACACAATTGCACAACCACAAGCACACCAGTCAGGAAGGCAGGGAGGGCCAGAGGAAGGTGGTACCCAGCATCTCCCAATAGGGAACCGATCAAGGAACCTATTCAGGCTCATCCCTCCCAATACTCAAGTCTGTTGCTTTCCATCCATTCTAAAAGACAGCAGCATTTGAAACAAACAAGCCAGCAAACCATGCCTAAGAGCCATATCATCTTAGATTCACATTTCCCAACAGGCTTTCTAGTTCTCCGCAAACAATATCCTCGATCACTTGGCTCCCCACTCCACATACACACCAATAATTGGGGGGAGGGGAGAGCGATGTCTAGAGAGACTGGGGACATTAGATCAGAATTCAAGGCAGCTTCTCACAGCTCTCTTGTTTAAAGAAAATGAATGTCTGCCTGGCTTGCTTTTAGTTCAGGAAAGGGGTCAGTCTTTATCAGCACGGTTCACACAGATCCTGGATTCCGCGCCCCCCCCCCTTATCTTAAATTGACCCGCTTTTAAGATAAAGCCATAATAGAGAAAGCATTGACCTTACCTGGTCCCTAATGAGTTGGAAGTCAGAAAACCCCGCTCTCCTGTCCTCTTATCCCGGGTCGCCTGAGAAGAGACTCGCGCTACCTTTTGTGCACTCGCGCCCGGAGAAAGCCCCTCATCGGCGCCCAAACGCCCGCGAGCGCGCTCGGAGAGTGTGCGGCCTCTAAAGTATGAGAATTCTTCCCTGAGGTCTCAAAATCGGGGACCTCAAGGCCAGACCTAGGCCTACCCCTGCCCCAGGACGATTAAAATCCCCTGGAAGCCTCCCGAGCCAGTCTTGCCCTTAGAAAGGCCAAGCCCTAAGCTGTGGGAAGAAGAGCTGCCTCCTGCGAGGCCCTTGGACTGGAGCGCGCGGGGCCGCCCCCGCCTCCAGGAGTAAGTGCCCTGAGCGTTTCTCGCCGAGCCGGCTCCGGCCTGCCTCTGATTTCACTCGTGGGCCCCGAGCTACTTCCCACCGTGCCGGCCCGGTCCCAGAGCCGGTGCCCTGGCTGGTGACGCATCCCCTGCCCCCACCCACCTCCTGGGCTTGAGGACTCCAGCTGTACCCGCTTCTGTTCCTGTTGGGGGCAGCGGCAGCCCAGGCTCCCTTCTTTCCGGCTCGGAGCATCTCTTTCCCGATCTTGTCGCCTCCCCTAAGCCCGGCCCAGTCCCTGGCCCGGCCAGCTGAGAGGGCAGCTTTCCTGCCTCTCCGACCCACAGCTCCGGGTTCCCAGGCTGGGGCGGGGGTGGAGAGCCGCTTTGGGATGCTAAACATCAAACAAGCCAAGCCTGGGGTTTCAGGCCCTGAAGCCACTAGAGCCGCTCTCCAAGGCTCTCGAGAAAGTCCTCGTGTTTACATGGCGGGGTTGGGGGTGGGGAAGAGGAGAAAGGGGGGGGATGCTGTCTGCAGAATCTCCCCCACTTCCCGAAGCCATCGGGGCCTAGGGATGGATGGGGTGCTTAGGTGGCGGCGTTCAGCTTCTCCTGGACCTCGGGGCGAACTGTGCTGCCCCCACGCGTGGAGAAGCTTCTGGCTCTTCCAGGCACTTCAGCGTCAGGGACATCACCAGAAGTCTTTCTCCACCAGAGGAGACCAGAACCTCCCCGGGCCAGAGATGCTGGAGACTTAGGGGAGGTCCACTGCTGGAGAAGGCAAAGATCACAGAGGCTGACTGGGATGTGGGGATGAAGTGTGTCTCCGTCTTTGGTCTTTCGCTGCACCCAGAGCGCACCCTTTTCCCTACCAGGACGCTTCAGATTGCCTTCCAGGGCCGCTTCCTGCAGCTACAGCGATGAGCGGCCAGGGACCGGAGCTGGTGGACCCCGTGTGATGGATGGAGAGAAGGGGCCAAGGCCCTGTTTGTCTCGGCCCCATCTGCAGACCTGGCTGAATTCACCTTTTCTCGGGACCAGTAAACAGACTTCAAAATTAAGCCAACTCTAGACGGCGGGGAGAAGAATGTATTTGGTAGAAACTCCAACCAGTGCAAGGGTGATAAGACTGAGGGTACCACAGCTCACTAAAATTGTTACTCTCTGGGGCCGGGGCCGCTCCGGGCAAGAAGGGTTGGGGGGACAGCCCCCCTGGCCATTGTCGGGCACCGCCCGCCCAGCCCCTCCCTTGAGTTGGGCACGGGGGCAGGTGGAGCGGAAGCTCCCACCCCACAGAATTCAGACCTTAACATTAACATCTCCCCTGCCAAGCCGGGCCTGAGCTGGGTGACTTAACTACCTACACACACTGTCCCAGGACCACTGCTGCCCACTCCAATACAAGTGTTCAGACTTCCCGGGTTTTTCCTTGTTTTCCAAAACGTGAGGCCTGCTGAGACTTCCCCCAACTAGCACACTCTCTAGATCCAACCAACCGCCCTCTCGAAATCTCCGAGTCTCTTCTAGATACTGAAAACAGTATCTCAGCAGCCAGACCCGAGGAAGGAAGTCCGTCCTAGTTCCCAGTCAGGGCGCCACGGAGAAGAGCCCCAAGGAAGTCAACAGAGAGGACTGCTGGTGCCAGCATACCCCCCTTCTGCCCTCCCCTCATTTTCCTTACACATTTCTGGGGGGTGAGGGTGGAGGTCTGGGAAGAGAGAGATGGAGTCAGAATGAGCTGCAAAGAAGAGGAAGAAAAGGTGGTGACAGGCAAGAACGGAAAAAAGAAAGTTGAAATTCCAGGCGATAAATGAGTACATGCCAAATATGAATCAATCCTCCACAATCAAACACTTTCAGGACTAGAGAAAAGTTCTGGGAGGGGCATCTGTCCACAGCCCACCCGGCCACTTTTCCTGTAGGTTTGTCAGAAGTGACACGGAAGGGGCAACAGCCCATCTAGGGACTACGTATTTCTCTCTGTCCACAACCACCCCTTCTGCCTCGCCTCCCCGGGGCAATTAAGACTTCCCCAACAGCTATATCTGGGTACCAAAGAGACCAAGAAATTAGAGGTAGCGAGAGAGGTCAGTTTTTTGTTTGTTTGTTTTGTTTTCTGTTTTTGCTGGGATGGGGGCGGGGGAGCACGGGGAGAGGTGGAGAGTTGGAGACAGGAGAAAGATTCCTTACTACAAAGATTTAGGAGATCAGGAGCCCAGAGACGGAAACCTTGGAACAAAGAGCAGAAAGGCCAGCTCCCAAAGTCCTGCCAGGGGTGTCCCCAAGGCCAGCAGCCCAGTCGGACACCGCCCAAGGCCGGAGAAGCCATGAGAAGCCGTCGGCCAGCCTGTGCGGGGATAACTGTTTTAGAGCAGAAACGAAACCCCTAACAACTTCCTCGCTTTCGAAAACAGCCTCACACCGAATTCTAGTCCCAAGGAGGCTCCGCTGAGGATTCGAAATAAAGAATTAATGTTGAAGTCTACAGGCATGATCCGTCTAGTAAAAATAATCGTTCATTCAGGGTTATTTAAAACGAATGTCCGAGGCCGGCTGCTTTAAAACACTGGCTCAGCTGTACAAGATCACGGTAGATACTTCTGAGGTTTAAAGAAACAGAAGCCTGGCTTTGAAAACTAGTCCTTTGGTCTCTTTTTCTTCGTTTCTCCCTTTTCCTCCTGGTGGAAGGAGTTTAGCTTTTCTACTCTCTATTGCCAAGTCCCAGGACTGCTCAAGGTTTGGTTCTACTTAATTCAGAGGCAGAACAAAACTCCCTCTTCCCGTGGGGCAAAGACTCTGGGCCCGGCCTCCTTAGCTGGTTCAGATCCTTTGAGCCCCCAAACAATTCGAATCTCATCAGGCCAATGTTGAGCCACACCCCCTACCACCAAAAAAGCCAAATCAAAACCAAACAAAAGATGGGTTTTTTAATCAGAAAAAGAATCTTTTTAATTTGTATAATTTATTAGAAGCTTCTTAGCAACTATACTTAAGCCAGATATCTACATAAGTTACAACAGAAAAAGACTGACGCTGCAAATACCAAACTGCCAAATAATATACACAGATTTGTCAAGGCCCATAAAAAATATGATGGGCTGGGGACGGGGACTGGTTTTTTGTTTTTGTTTTTTACAACAAAATGTACAGATTACTAAAACTAAGCATTTAGTCCAACTTTTGACAGCGTTTTACAGCTACAAGTTCACATCAAACATAAAACAATTTTAACCAGGGCCGGTCTCAGCTGAGCCTGGGTGGCCAGAGGGGGCCAGGAGGGGGCATTTCCTTTGTGTCAGTGGCAAGCGGGATCTGTCGAGGAGTCTTTTCCTCTCCCCAGCCCCCGTCGCCCCTTCAAAGAAATCCTGGTATTTACAGGCAAGTCCACTTTGCTGGCACGGTGTACCCAGAGTGAAGTTTTCGATCTCTAGAGTCCAGAGGCATGTCAGCGTAGAGCCCTCTCCAAACTGCGCCCCACCCGAGCGTGGGAAACCCATCGGAATCACCCAAAAGACACCCCCAAAGCGGTTCTTGTTATGTCCTTCTCTGTTTAAGACTCCTTAAAGAACTGGATCACTTGGTTGTTTTATTTTCTTTTTTTAAAAAAAAATCCTGCACGTTTTAGAAAAAGAAAAGAAAAGAAAAGAAAAAAGAAATACGTCCAGCAGTTTGGTCGTTGTGTTTTCCCCCTTGGTCTTATCGGGACAGGTTCTTTAGAAAAGTCGAAGCGCACGGTGTAGTGGGTGGTTGGTGGTGTGTGGCGGGCAGTAGGGGAAGCGATGAGGCAGAGCGCTGGGCTAGGCCCGGCCCGGCGTCCTCTCACCAGGTCCGACCATATAGCAAGGTGGAGCAGGACATGGTGCCGTAGTCCGAGCCCGAGGAGTTCAGGTGGGACAGGCTGGAGACCTGGCCCTGCAGCGCCGCGGGGCTGGTGGCGTGGTGCGCCAGGTCCGGAGACTGGCCCGCGCTGCCCGGCTGGTGGCCCGGGTGCGCGCCGAGGCCGGGGCCGCCGCTGCCCACTGAGATAGCTGCCGCCGCCGCCTGAGCGGCCTGCGCCTGCTGCTGCGCCTGCTGCTGCGCGTGGCCTTGCAGGCTGGCGGCGCCCGGCGCAGGGGCGCCCGCCTGGCAGGGTTTGCCGTCTTTCACCAGGACCGGCACAGCCACGCGGCGCGGTGACTGCTGCTGCGCTTGCTGCTGCGGGCACCCGGCGCCCCCGCCGCCGCTATCCTGCTGCAGTTGCTGCTGTGCTGCCTTGTCCTTGGCTTGGCGCTTCATCTTGTAGCGGTGGTTCTGGAACCAGATCTTGACCTGCGTGGGTGTCAGGTGGATCATGCTGGCGAGGTGCTCGCGCTCGGGCGCGGACAGGTACTTCTGTTGTTTGAAGCGTCGCTCCAGCTCGTACACCTGCGCCTGGGAGAAGAGCACCCGGCGCTTCCGGCGCGGTGCGCTTGGTAGTGGCGCCATGTTCTTGCTCACGTCCCCCAGAGAGCCCAGGCCGCCCATGCCGCTCATGTTCATGCCGCTCGCCGGGCCCATGAAGCGGGAGACTGTAAGCGACAAACGCACAGCGTCGGCAGGGGCCGGGCCGGGCCAGACCACCTCTGCCTTCTGCGCGCTTGGCCGGCCCGGCCCCTGCCCCGACGGCGCACTCCTCACCTAGGCCGCCTCCACCCTGAGAGGCCCAGCCGCGGGGATCGCCAGCGCCTGCCCCAGGCCGTGCCGTCGAGGGGTTTACTGCAGAGCTCCCCGCCTCAACCCCGGCTACCTCCCTCAGTCTCGGTGCTTCACCCAAAAAGCAGAGTGGAGAAAGACTGCTCCTCCTGTTCCTTTCGTGCCCAGCCCACCGGATTCGTGCGGTTAGTGGGCCACGGGCAGCAAACTGGGCCCAGGCCAGGAACTGGGGTCTAGCTGTAGGCTCCAGCTTTGGGAGCTTAGGAGAGGGAGGTGTGCGCTTTCGAAAAGCTAGAGACCCCGAGACCCCAGACTCTTTGCCTCTTGGCCGCTCTCTCCTGTCAGCCCCAATGAGGGCACTTGTTCGGCCCATTTAGAACCCCCTCTGGAGCCACAAGCCCTCCCACCAGCCTAAACTGGAGAGTGGGCCAGGCCAGGGGTCTGAGCGCATCATCCCAGCAGGGCAACCTCCCTCCCGGCCAGGCCGCGCCTCTCCGCGCCCTGCTCGTCCCGGCTCTCTTAGTTAGGGGGCCACCTCCCTCCGCATTCCGAGGTCTCCCGCGCGGAGCAGAGCGGCCACTTGGCCGCATCTGGCAGACGCCAAATACCAGCTCCTGCCCTCAGGACCCCAGAGCTACCAAGTGCCTCTTCTTGGACCCCTCAGCTCAACAAGGGAAGACTCCCCAGCTCCTGCGCCCGACTCGTTGGCGCCACTGCCCGGCCGCCCACCCTGATGCCCAGCGCGCAGCCGGCAGGCGCCGCGCCTTCCCGGCGGCTCTCCCCGCGCCTCCTGCCCTCAACCCGCGGCCCTGCAGTGGGGCGGCCTCACTTACTGGCGGGGAAGCGCGGGTCCGGGTTGGCGCCGTACCATCCGGGGCCCGAGGTGCTGTTCCGCATGGTGTCCTGGTACGGCGGCAGCTCGCTCATGTTGCCCAGGTTGCCGTTGCAGTAGCCCCCCACGGCGGAGTGCGAGAGCTGGGGCACCCCCGCAGCCGTCATGTGGTAGGCGGCGGTGACGGCGCCGTGGTGCCCCACGGCGTGCTGCTGCATGGCGGCGGCCGGCGGTGCCGCCTGGCCCTGCCTGTAAGCCGCCAGCGGAGCCCCGAGGCCGCCGCCCTCCATGCCCACTTTCTTGTAGCTTTCCTCCAGGGGACTCAAGATGTCAGACACTGAGAACGGAGTCGTGTGCTTTGGACTCATCGACATGATTCGGCGGCGGCTGGAGGAGGAAGGAAGAGGAGGAAAAAAAAGGGAGAGGGGGAAGGCGAAGCCTCGCTGCTTTTTTTTTTTCTCCCTTTGCCAAATATTCTGGTGTTACCTTAACGCCGATCTTGTTGGATGTACACGTAACCGAGTGGACCGAGTCCGCCTTAATTGGCTTGAGTGGAGGCTCGGGGGCTGCCTCGCGTTTGTTTTAGCCCGGCGCCAGGTTTTAGGCAGCCACCAGAGGCGGGGCGTAAGCGCTAAAGCAACAAGACAATAGAAGCCTACATCTTGCCCGAGATAATTAGCTTACATGCTGATGACAAGGTAAACACCTTTAAGTTTCACTTGTCAGGATTTTTAGGTCTCAAAGAGGGAGAGAGAGAGAGACAGAGAGAGAGACAGAGAGAGAGAGGCAGAGACACGACCCAAAGCATTTCTTTCCCCCTCCCCCGGAACCCCTACCCCCATTTTTGTGGGGTGCGGTGGCGCGCGGGGGGCGGGAGGCGGGGGGGGAGGGAAAGGAGGAGGGAACCGAGAGAGGGGAGGGCAAGAGGTGGGATGGGGAGTAGCCGAGGAGAAGGGCTGTTGGGGAGGAAGGAAGGTGAACGCCGCTTTGCAACCAACTTGCGGAGTTACAAAGTGAACCACTTTCCAGTTCGGTCGGGGTTCCCCGGGCGGGGACGGGGAGTGGGCCGAGGGGCGGGTGGGTTTTCACCTGAGCCTGCCGGGGCTGCTCCTCCCTCCCGCCGCGGCCTCCCAGCCCCGCGCCTTCCCACCGCCTCCGGACCACATCTGGCTTCGCAGCGCCGAGCCCCAGTCGCCACCAAAGGAGCTCGGGAGTCAGGGGACGAACCCTGGGGCTCCACTGTTGGTCTGCGTGTCTGTCAGTCTGTCTGCCTCTTCTGCCGCCGTCAGAAGGACACCTCTGCTCCCCGCCCCCTTTCCCCCTACCCGAGAGAGAATCCCAGCGGGCGGAGGAGGCGCTGAGCAGGGGATCGGCTGCCGCCGAGAGGCTGTCCCAGATCCCCGCGCCGCCCTCCCCCCAGCTCAGGGTCTTCCCAGAGGGCTAGGGCCCCCTGCTTCACGCCGCCCCCCCAACCCACACTCGGCTACCCTTCCCCACCCCCATCCCCTGCTAAGGCAAGGACACCACTGGCCGCCCGAGCTGAGAAGCTGGGGGGATTAACGCGAAGGGCCATCGCTGAAGTTGCTCCACCTCGAACAAACCTGGTGTCCCCGACCCTCGCCCATCGCCCGGACACGCGGGGTTCTGGGACTGGAGCTGACTTTCCGAGGACATCACAGCCCCAGCACCCGAGCCCAGGGTCATGCTGTTTTCCCCCCTGATGCTTCAGGGAGGGCTCGGGCAGGGAGCGTCGTGAGTGCCCGCCCGCCTGTTGCCGGATGGAACTGAGCCTGAACCCCGGCGGGACGAGCTGGCCGGGAGGGGGCGAATCCCCGGGCGTGAGCAGCCGAGCGGGCGGGAGGCTGGGTTGAGGCTTGCCTCCTCCACCCGGAGCTCAGCCATGCAAAAGTGCACTTGCTTCCCCGGCACTAACCAAATATCTTTGTTTAAAGTGCCGGCATAAATGGCCAGTCGCTTTGTGGCCACTCTGGATATTAGTAGATGAGGATCATTCTGCTTCAATTGGGCGCCTCTCATCCGGCTAGCAAGAAACTGCTTAGGAGGAAGTGGGTTTCCTGTCTGCGCGTTCCCAGGCTTCAAGTGTGAGCCCCGCGCCTTGAGGGTCCTTGGGCGCCTGGAGAGGAGAAACTGTGGGCTGCTCTCCCCAGCCCGGCCGGAGGCATCCGCCGCGCCGCTCCGGCCAGGCCCGGGCCTCCAGCAGAGTGGACTACGGAGCCGAGCCCTGTGCGGTGCAGATCCGGAGACCCACTCCGACTTTCCCCCTTGGATATTAAACGTTTTGTTGTTGTTCTGTTTTCTCTTTGGCTGTTTTAGCCTCCTCTCCGCGCCGGGGGCTGGGAGGGCGGAGGGCTCTTCGGTCGGGCAGGGGCCTCCAAGACACTGCGGGGGCCGGTTAAGGAGGCTTCTCGATTTTGGTTTTGTTTTCACATTTTCCTTCCCCTCCTTGTAGAGGAGCTCCCGATGATGAACAGGCTCTTTTGAACGATTTAATTCAGCAGGTTAGACGCCTTTTCCATTAACAGCAATCGTTGTAGGGAAAGTTGTTTTGTTTATTGGCTTTTTATTTCAAGATTTCAATCCTCCCCTTGAGGAGTGCTCTGCACTCCCTCAATACAAAGCCAACTTACATACTACATTCAGTTTCCTCACCACCTATGCCCCTTAAGAGGGGAGAGAAAGCTCAGGGCACGCCCATCTCCTGCCTACCGCAAGGGCCCGTGTTTCTGGGCCCGCTTGTTGGCTTATGGGGCAGGCAAACCTGTGTATGGGCGCCGAGACGCACGCGTCGAGTTGTGCTTCGAAAGACGGGCGCCAGGTCGCTCATTGCCCTTCCTTCCAAGGGACTTCTCTTGGGGGCGCTCTCAGGAATGACTCAGACCCCCATCAACTGCGCCTTGGTCAATGCGATGCCTAAGTCCTGGAGCGAGGAGGGAAGAGGACGACGCTGGGCTCAAGTGAACGGACAAAGGACAAAAGTGAGGAGAGCGGACAAAACTGAATACAGATCTTATTTGCAGTTGGGCCCCCAGCTCTGGGCCTGCGTCTCATCTGGGGTCTTAATGCCAAGGCGGGATGGGTCTCCCAGTCTCCCGTCTTCTTTCTATCTCTCCCTCTCCATTATTTTATATATCAGTAAACGTAAGAAACACTCAGTGTAGAACGTTGTATGTCTCTCCCAGTCTCAGTGCCATTTAGAAATAGAGGTAATTCTTCACAAGGTTTTTGTAAGATTCAAATAAAATCGGGCACATGAAAGTGCTCTGAAAGCTTTGGAAATACTTAAAGTTCGGTGCCAGCGCTCGAGATTTCTGTATTGTTATTATTAGGATACCCCTCTTCCTCGCGTTAAAGCCCTGAATCTGAGTGAAGGGAAGAGTTGGGTGAATCTTCCGCAGTCCTTGAGCCATGCCTCCTCGGCCTTGGTCCCTCGGATGCTTTCAGCTCCGAAGCAGGCACGTGGCTGGCAGCTCCCCACCCCCAGCCCAGGCTTGCGAACGGGACCAGGACCCGGAGACACGCAGGCAGCTGGCAGGCGTTGGGTTGGGGCCCTGAGCAGGAGCGGGAGCTCCAAGTAGGGGGGTGGAGGGCAAGGGCTCCTGCTCCACGCCCCCTCCCCTCCGCAACCGAGACTGTGCTCCATGCTCCCCCAGCACGGCACGCGCCAGCACCTGCTCTCCTCTGGACCTCGTCTGGGCCACTGTTGCACCTTGAGGCACCTGCCTCTGCGCCTCTTCTGCTTCTGTCCCTTCACACACGCACCGCTCCGCACCTTTTCCCAGATGCGCTGCACTGCCAAGAATAAGCCCGAGGACCAAGGCGCCTTGTGGGGAAAAGGTGGCTACCCATATCTCCGGGCTGGTCCAAGCAAGGGCCTTGAGAGTCCCTCTCCTGGCCCCAACACCTCTTCCTGACCAGAGTGTCCTTTCTTCTAGCCCCCCCTCCCCACCCACCGACTCATCTTAAATGGGGCGGACCCTAGTTAAACCAGTAGTTTCTCCATGATTGCAGGGGATACTTGGGAAGCCCGAGTTCACCTTATAGAGCCCGCGCATCTTCCCTTAGCCTTCAGCCAGCTCGCTCCCGGGCGAGATGGCCCGGTGGGGCAGACGCGGCCCGGTGGGGCAGACGCAGAGCGAGGCCCAGCTCAGGCCTCTCAAGGAGTTTTCCCGGGCGCGGTCTCCCACACCCTCCTCAATCTCGGCCACGCTCTGCTTCGCTGGCTGCGGCTTGGCACGGAATCTAGGAGCCCGGGAGGTGCAGGCCCAGGCCGAGTCCGAGACACGCGGAGCTGCCATCAGCCTTTGCTCACCACCCTCCTGGCCAAAGGGAAATGCCCTTCTTTCCCTTCTGGACCACTTCTTTGAGAACTTAGAAGGCTCATACAGAAGGCTAATTCGGGGCTATAGCTCGGACCAGGTGGGGGATGATGAGATGAGAAAGCCTATCTTCTCCCCTCCCCCATTCTTCTAATTCCCTTTATGGTCCTTCACACTCCCTAGGGAAGGGAACGACCTGTTTCCTGGTGGTGTTATTTTGCTCTGAGTTATTGCAATTTGTGATTCATTCAACAAATATTTATTAAGTGTGGGATCTGTGCCAGGCTCCAAGCTAGGTTTGAAAATTCAGCCTTAAATAAGATAGATGAGGCTCCTACCTACATGGAGCTTACAAATCAACAACAGATCCCTCAAATAATATGTAGCTTGTGACAAATGTTAACTTCAGGCTTCAACCGAGATAGAGAGGGTCGTAATGAAGGTTTGTGTGTGTGTGTGTGTTTATGCACCATTTCCTGATCTTCACGCGGTCAGGGGCTGTGGGCAAGGCTCTTGAATATAAGTAAGAAGTCCCGGTTCCAGCCCCAGCTTTGCCACTTTTCAGCCATGTGGTATAGCTCTTGTGGACGCCTGTCACAGTCTGGAGCCACTACCCTCACGGCCAGAGTAAACTAGGGTGTTATTTTCAGCCCCCCCACCCCCTGCTCCAAGAGCTAGTCCTTGCTTTATTTATCCTCGAATCCTCCATTGCCTCAAGAAATGTTGAATTAAGGAAACAAAGTCTCTTAGCACCTGTTTCCTGAGCTGCAAAAATGATCCTAACCTGTCCGGTGTACCTCCCAGGTTGTGCTAGGGATGTACATGAGTTTGTAAATCATAAAATTTGCTAGCACATGGAAGGGGTTATTACTTCTGGTTCTGTATCTTGGGTTTATAGAAACTGTGAATCCAGGCCTCTTACTCTGCGTGAAGCTCTCTGCCCCCTCGGCTGCTCCCGCGCCCAGGCCAGAGGCAGGCGAGTCTTCCTCAGCCAGGCGCAGACTCCAGAGCCAGGCTGAGCTGGGTTTCCGGGTGCCTTCGAGGCAACCCCGCCCAGGGAGCAGAAAGCAGGAACGCAGCTGGGCGCTGGGGGTCGCTGGTCTCCAATCCCGAGATGCAAGGAACTGAGAGAGTATCCGGAGTCCCCTCTGGAGGGCGTCTTCCTCTCCCTGAAGGATCTCACAGGAACCCCCTGTGCCCTTTTCCCAGGCACCAAAATTGAGAACCTCTCGAGAAGCGAAGCCCCAGGGAGTACAGTCTGGCAGCTTTCCGGAGGAGGATTTCGTAGACGCGGGGCGAAGAAGAGATTTGGAGATTCCTCTAACTGCTCTCCATCTCATCTTGACCATCTAGGGTCTTTGAGGGTGGCCTTTCTTTGGGGGATGCTCTCCTCAAACCGTGGCCTCTGGGCATGTCCTGAGAGCAGGACCGAGGAGGGCGATGACACTAGGACGTCCCAGCGCGGCTCCCGTGCAGCCCTCTCCCTGCACTCCACTCGGGACTCTGGGGGTTGGAATGAGAGGCGAGATTGCGCATGTGAAGGCCAGCATCCTCCAGGAAAAGAGGAGACTCCCACCCTCAGCTCTTTGGTGTCAAAGAAACGTGTCTTGTCAGGTCAAGCCCTCCAGAAGTCGATACCTGTGGTCTTGAAACCCTCCTATTTTCATGTCACACAGTTCAAGCCTAGATTCAACTCATCCCAAGTTATAGTCAGAGCCCTTACCCTATCCACTAACTCCAGAGGCGCCCCCTGGCAGGAAGGGGTTTGGGGTACGGGGAGAATTTGGGGACTGGGTTACAGAGCAGAGAGAAGGGGCACTCAGCGCTAGCAGCAGCCTTTGAAATGGGGAAAACCGAGATTTGGTGGGTGGGAAGCGGGGGACGCGGGCCTGCAGCTGCTCGGAGACTCAGCAAGGCCGATGTGGGGCGACGCAGGAGACAGATGCAGGATCGGAGCCTGAGCTTCACAGCGAATCGGCTTCTGTTTCTTCCCAGTTCTTCGTTACTGTTAAAATTAAGAGCCTCTAAACAGGCGAGAGAGTGGATAGTGGTGATTCCACCATACTCAGGATACGGGAAGCCCCCATGCTAAGGAGCAGGGGCACCCGCGGAGGCGCTCTGGGGCGCGGGCAGCTCGAAGGAAAGTTTTGTAGCTGCTGCTGAGACCTGAGGCCTAAAAGACAGATTCGGGAAGGATCCTTGTGGCAGCACCGCTATTTCGCCCCAGGGTCCGTATGCGGCCGCATTCAGCTTTAGACCACCGAAACGCGCTGCTCCTTCTACCTTCTGTCTCTCATCAAACCACAGCCCCAGCGGCGTGCTCCCATGGGTTTTCAGCGTTCGCGTTTCCCGCGGAGTCAGCAACAGCGCTGGGCTTTCTTCCTCTGCTCGTTTCTCCTCTCCAACCTCCCACCATTCCCCCTCCCCCAACACTTGGCCCGGGCAGTTTCAGGTAGCCGCAGTACCAACCCCAGCAGCTCTCTGGGAGATGTCTGCAGCTCTGGGTTTTCCGGGACGTGACCACGGCTAGCTTCCCCTTCGCGGCCCAGGACTCTTTTGCTGACAGCTGCAGATCGAGACTATCCGCAGCGCCCTCTTCCGGCCATCAGGAGAACTGCGCCCTCAGGGCGGTCCTGGAGAAGCTTTGTTAATTAGTTCCCTGGTAGTGGTTCGTCCGCCACGAATTTGTCCATCTAACTATTCACCGTATTATCCATCCGACCACATATCTACTTGCCAAACCCATTGCAATATAGGTTACAATGGACTCTTGGGATCACCCAGCCTCACGCACCCACTATTTGAAAGAGCCACGGAAGGTGCTGTGATACCTAAAGACCTAATTAATTATGCTTTGCCTTGGAATCTTGTTATGAAAGTTCTCCCTCCATGCATGACGGCAATTGTACATGTATTTGGTAGCCAGTGAAGCAGCTTGTACTTTCTGCATATCCGAAACCTGCAGAAAGCAGTGGCCCTACTTGCTCGACATGAGAAGGCTCTACTCGCTGTTGCAGCTGTAGGTACTTAGTGCCCAGAAAATACTGGAGCAAGAATACTTCTGAGACTAGCTATACTAGGGTGGGCACCCCACAGTCTTCTAATCTCTGGCACCAACTCACCCATCCAGGCTTTCTCCCCAATTATTCTCCCCTCCTTGGACTCCTGTCAAGACTGGATCCTCTCCATCTCGTCCCATATACCTAAATTACTCTGCTTTTGTTCTTTTCCACTTCACCAGAATATCATTATTCGCATCCCCATAATTCAGTCATACCCTTCTTTTTAAAAAGCCCAAGTGCCTCATCCAACAACTAAACATCAGACACACAGTAGGAGCTCAACACATTTGTAGAATAAATGGACAAATCTTTACTGCACTTCTCTGTCACACTAATAATACAATTTATCCTACTTGAATGATTTCTTAATTGTTTCATATGCATTTGTATTCTCTTTTCAGCTAGATTGTAGGGTCCTTGATGCCAAACACTTAACATGTCCCTAGAAACATGTCCCCGTGTGCTGCAGCATTGATACTGTTAATCAACTCTTTTCAAAATTCTCTCATTGGCTTCAGAATCACCACTCAGTAATGGTTCTTCTCCTCTTTCTCTGGCCATTTCTTCTCCATTGCTGGACTTTCCTCCCCAACTGTATACCCATCTCCATGGTTTCAACTGCCACTGATTGCTGATGGTTCCCAAATACGTGCCTCCAGCCAATCTCTCTCCAGAGCTTCAGACCTATGTTTCCAATTGTTTACGTCCTCATGTGAATGTCCACCAAACATAACATATCACAGTCTGAACTCATAACACTGCTGCAACTTGCTTCACCTTCTGTGTTCTTGATCTAGGTGAGCAGCATGAACATATCTGCACCCCCCAACCCAACTAACCCCCAAAAGCTTGTGTTAGTCTTCTTAGGCTGCCATAACAAATAGCATAGACTGAGTGGCTTAAACAACAGAAATTAATTTTCTCAGTTCTGGAAGCTGGAAAGTCCAAGATCAAGGTCCTACAGGGTTCAGTTTCAGGGGAAGATGCTTTCTGGCTTGCACACAGTTCCTTCTCACCATGTCTTCACATGATAAAGAGAGATTTCTATTTCTTCCTCATCTCATAAGGCTACAGTCCTATTGGGTTACGGCCCACCTGTACAACCTCATTAACATATTTAACATTAATTACCTCCTAAATACCCTATCTCCAGATACAGTCACATTGAAGGTTAGGGGTTCAACATATGAATTTGGGGGAGCAAAATTCAATCTAAAGCAGCTTCCAAGCCAGATATCTGAGTATCAGATATCTGATAAGACCAACTGGTCATAAAGCCTTATCAATTCCACATCTTAGATGTCTCCCAGATCCAGCCCCACTTCTTCATAACCAGTTCTTCTCTCCTTTCACTGCCTTCGTCAATGCGGTATATCATCTATTGCGTAATCACTTAGTTCTTGTTTCTACCATTAGGCTTTCTCTAGTCTAGTCCATGATCCTGACCACAGGACAGACTCCCACCTATCTCTTCAAACTAATTTCTCCCTGCCTTCCTACCTACCCCTTCACACTCTAGTCTCCCTAAACTTCTCACAATTTTATTCATTTTATATAGATTCATTGAAGTATAACTGACATACAATAAACTGCACATGTATTCAGCGTTAAATTAGATGTTCTGATGTATGTATACACTCATGAAACCATAATCACCATCAAGATAATAAACATGTATAACACCCCAAAAGTTTCTCATGACGCTTAGAGTAAGCCCTCTCTCTTATTCCTCTCTGTATTCATCCTGATTACTAGGCAATCAGACTAGTGGCTTTCAGTCCCTATAGTTATCATTCTCTAGAATTACACATAAATGGCATCAAACAGTATGCACTCTATTTTATCTGGCTTTTTGTACTTAGCATAATTATTTGGAGATTCATCAATGTTGTCACATGCATCTATAGGTTGGTTTATTATTATTGTTGTTGTTATCATTGCTGAATAGTACTCAATCGTATGGATATACCAAATGTGTTTTATCCATTCACCTGTGGATGAACATTTGGGTTATTTCCAGTTTGGGGCTATTACAAATAAAGATGCTATAAACATTTATGTTATACATAATGCTCTCATTTGTCTTGGGTAAATACCTAGGAGCAGAATAGCTGGGTGAGATGTTACGTGTATGGCTATCAAAGCATTCAGTCTTTTGTCTTAAGCATAACGTTAGCCATAGGCTTTATGTAGATGGCCATTTAACAGTCTGAAGGAGTTCCCTTCTATTCCTGTTTACTGGAGAGTTTATGTCAGGAATGGATGTTGGATTTTGTCCAGTGCTTTTACTGCATCTCTTGAGATATGACCACTTGATTTTTCAGTTTTGGTCTGTTAATTTGTTGAATTACATTAATTGATTTTTTGAATGTTAAACCAATCTGGCCTTTCTGAGATAAACTCTACTTGGTCATCATTTGTTACTCATTTTATACATTGTTGTATTTAATTGGTTAAAGGTTACTTAAGAACTTTTGCATCTATGTTCATGAGCATGTTAATCTGTAATTTTCTTTGCTTGTAATGGCTTTGTCTATTTCTGGTATCAGAGGCTGGCTATACAGAATGAGTTGAGAAATATTCCTACCTCTTCAGTTTTCTGGAAGAGTTTGTGAAAAATTTGTATGTCTTCGGCAAATGCTTGAATGTCTGGTAGACTTTGCCAGTGAAGCCATCTGGCCTGGAGTTTTGTTTGTGGAAAGGTTATATATGTATATTATGAAAATAGATATTCAGAGTACCTATTTCTTCCTGAGTGAGCTTTGGTAGTTTGTGTCTTTCAATGAATTCGTCCATTTCATCTAAGTTGTTGAAATAAAATTATTCATATAAGCTATTTCCTTATTATCCTTTTAATACCTGTAGGGTCTAGAGTTATGTCATCACCTCTTCTATTGTTGATATCAGCAACTTGTGTCTTCCCTCTGTCTCTCTTTTTTGAGAAGTCTAGCTAGAGATTTATCAATTTTATTGATCTCTTCAAAGACTCCACTTTTGGTTTCATTGATTTTCTTGTATTGATTTTATGTTTTCCACTTCAATGATTTCTGTTCCCATCTTTATTATTTCTTTTATTCTGCTAACAGTGTGCTTAATTTGCACTTCTTTTTCTAGTTTCTTAACATGGAAAATGAGGTCACTGATTTGAGACTATATGAGTTTCCTGTGGTTGCTGTAACAAATCACCACAAACTTGGAGGCTTAACACAATTTATACTCTCACAGTTCTGGAGGCCTGAAGTCGGAAATCAAGGTGTCAGCAGGTTTGCATTCTTTCCGGGTCTCTAGGGGAGATTCCGTTCCTTGCCTTTTCCAGCTTCTGACAGCTGTTGGCATTCCTTGGCTTGTGAATACATTACTCCAATCTCCGTCTCCGTTTCACATGGTCTTTCCTTCTGTGTGTGTTTCTCTTTGCCACTCTCTTATAAAGATGCTTGTGATGGCATGTACAGCCTACCTGGATAATGACAATCTCCTCATCTCAAGATCCTTAATTATATCTGCAAAGACTCTTTTTCCAAATAAGGTAACATTCACAGGTTCTCGGGACTAGGATGTGGACATATCTTTTTGAAAGTCACAATTCAGCCCACTATAGAGAACTTCTTTTCTAAATAGGCATTTAGTGCTACAAATTTCCCTTATAAGCACTGCTTTAGCTGTATCCTGTACATTTTGATAGGTTGTGTTTTCACTTTCATTTGCAAATCAGTTAAAATATTTTCTAATTTGTTTTGAATTCTTCTTTGACTCTTGGGTTACATAGATTTATGTTTTTTAATTTCTAAAAGTTTGGGGATTTCCCAGACATCTTGCTGTTATTGATTTCTCTTGTGATCTATTGTGATTCTGTTGTACTCTTGATTCTACTGTGATCAGAGTACTTACTGTACTTACTTTGTGCGACTCAAATATTTTTATTGAGACTTGTTTAATAGCTCAGAATATGGTTTCTCTTGGTAAATCTATGAGTACATTTGAAAAGAATTTTTACTCTGCTAAAGCTGAGTGGAGTGTTCTGTAAATGTCAATTAGGGCTTTCTTCATAGTGTTATTCAAGTCTTCTGTGCTCTTATTGTTATTCTGTCTACTTGTTCTATCAATTGTTAAGAGAGAGATATTGAAATCTTCAACTATAATTGTAGGTTTCTCTATTTCTTCTTACAGGTCTATCAGCTTTTGCTTCATGTATTTTGAAGCTCTGTTACTAGGTTCATATACATTTTGGATTGTTATGTCCTCTTGAATTCAACACTTTACCCTTATGAAATGACTCCTTTTATTTCTGGTATTATTCCATGTTCTGATCTCTTCTTTTTCTGATATTAATATGGCTTTACTTTGATTAGTATTAGCATCATATGTCTATTTTCTTTCTTTAACTTTTAGCCTATTTGTGTCTTTATAGTTAATGTGGTTTCTTGTAAGCAGCATATAGTTGGGTCTTGCTTTTAGTCCAACTCTACAATTTTTGCCTTTAATTGGGATATTTAGAGCAGTTGCATTTAATGTGATTATTGCTATTGTTAGGGCTAAATTGACCATCTTACTATTTGTATTCTATTTGAGACTGTTCCTTTGTTCCCCTTTCCCTCTTTTTTGGTCTTCTTTGGTATTAAATGAGTATTCTCTATGATTCCATTTTATCTCCTTCTTTTGCCTTATTAGCTATATTGTTTTGTTGTGTTATTTCAGTAGCTGCTTTAAGATTTAATTTAACTTATTGAAGTTTACCTTCAAATGATGTACCACTTTATGTGTAGTATAAGAACCTCACAAATGCATACTTCCAACTCTTTGCCTTCTGTCCTTTGTGCTATTGTTGTCATACATTTTATTTCTAAATATATTATAACCTCCACAGTAAATGTTTATTACCTTTGTTTTACACAGTCAGTTATCTTTAAATGAGATTTAAATACTAAGGGAAAAAGACTTTTCTATTTCACACATAGTTACTATTTCCAGTGCTCTTCAGTAGATCCATAGTTCCACCTGGTATTACTTTCCTTCTGCCTAAAGAATTTATTTTAAATATTTTTTTGTAGTGCAGATCTGATGGTGATAAATTCTTTCAGCTTCTGCATATCTGAAAGTGTCTTTATTTTAATCTCCATTTTCCAAAGATAGTTTCATTGGGTACAGAATTATAAGTGTTCAGTATTTTTTTTTCTTGCAATATTTTAAAGATGTTGTTCCACTGTCTTCTGGCTTACATCGTTTCCAGGGACAGCACAAAGTGAGAAGCATTGGGAGGACTTCACCTCTTCCCCAACAAACTCTAAAAATTCCCTCCAGCCTCCGATATGGAAAGTTTATTTTTATTACCTTGTGTAAGTACAGTTTCATGGCCCTGCCTACCATCTGCCTGAAGGCACACAAGATTGTCACCTCTCACTGTATCCTATATGAAAATTATAGAACTACCACTGATTGCTCCCAGAACAGCAGGCAGTATATTTATAAATGGAGATATCAGAGTTAGACATTCTATAATCATTAGTTTAAGTCCTTTCTGGGATGTAATCGTCATTATCATGGTTATTCTTCTCTTGACTAAGCCTCTTATAAATTATCCATCAAGTTGCATTCATTTGGGAAAATGAGCAGGAAACTATAAGTTTTCAAAAGGTTCCCTTGTGTTTAAGTTGAAGTTGTTCATTGAAACCTTGCCCCCTTTAAAAACAAGGTATTGGGAGAATATAGATTGAATCCAAACCAATCATCAGAAATGAATTTGCCTGGGTCTTTTGAGAACAAAGCTCAGGGAATACTCTTAGATAAAGGGAAAGTCCGGGACCCTCCCTTCTGACATGTCCTAGGAAATGTTCCAGGCATTTTGGCATTCATATTACAAAAGAAGGGTTCCCAATTTTTATAGATGAGGAAACCAAGATTCAGAAAGGTTAAGCAAATTGCTGAAGATTACATAGCTAGTAAGTAGTAGAGCTAAGTTTTGATTGTCAGCATGTCATATTCCAAAACACAAGAGAAGTCATAGCCTAGACAAACAGGGAGGTTTTTTTTTTAACACCTTTATTGGAGTATAATTGCTTTACAATGGTGTGTTAGTTTCTGCTTTATAACAAAGTGAATCAGCTATACAAATATATATATATATCCCCATATCTCCTCCCTCTTGCGTCTCCCTCCCACCCTCGCTATCCCACCCCTCTGGTCACAAAGCACTGAGCTGATCTCCCTGTGTTATGTGGCTGCTTCCCACTAGCTATCTATTTTACATTTGGTAATGTATATATGTCCATGCCACTCTCTCACTTTGTCCCAGCTTACCCTTCCCCCTCCCCATGTCCTCAAGTCCATTCTCTATGTTTGTGTCTTTATTCCTGTCCTGCCCCTAAGTTCATCAGAACCTTTTTTTTTTTTTTTTAGATTCCATATATATACATTAGCATATGGTATTTGTTTTTCTCTTTCTGACTTACTTCACTCTGTATGACAGACTCTAGGTCCATCCACCTCACTACAAATAACTCAATTTCGTTTCTTTTTATGGCTGAGCAATATTCCCTTGTATATATGTGCCACATCTTCTTTATCCATTCATCTGTCGATGGACACTTAGGTTGCTTCCATGTCCTGGCTATTGTAAACAGAGCTGCAATGAACATTGTGGTACATGACTCTTTGAATTATGGTTTTCTCAGGGTATACGCCCAGTAGTGGGATTGCTGGGTTGTATGGTAGTTCTATCCTTAGTTTTTTAAGGAACCTCCATACTCTTCTCCATAGTGGCTGTATCAACTTACATTCCCACCAACAGTGCAAGAGGGTTCCCTTTTCTCCACACCCTCTCCAGCATTTATTGTTTGTAGACCTTTCGATGATGGCCATTCTGACCGGTGTGAGGTGATATCTCACTGTAGTGTTGATTTGTATTTCTCTAATGATTAGTGATGTTGAGCATCCTTTCATGTGTTTGTTGGCAATCTGTATATCTTCTTTGGAGAAAGGTCTATTTAGGTCTTCTGCCCATTTTTGGATTGGGTTGACAAACAGGGAGTTTTAAGAATTCTCTACCTGCTCCCCATTCACATCTTCTAATTTTGTAGTTATTTTGACAGCAGGATAGTTTGAATGTCCACTCACTGCTTAGAGAGTTTCTTTGTATTACCATTTTTGTCTAGTTCAGTAGTTCTCAAATTTTAACGCACATAAAAATTACTGTATCAAATTATATACACAAATTTTTGTCACCATTTTATAAGATTTTCTAGGATAATTTTGATATTATTGGAACTTTACTTTAGGCATTATCACATTTAAAACCTAACAACCGAGTACCACACTGTATTCTTTCCACTCTACTACAATGTTCTCTGATTTTTAACAAAGAGGTTCCAGTCCCTTTAGGAAACTGTAGTAACAAGGAACACATTGTGGGGAAGAGTATATTTATTATGTTTTGCAGGACTTCACTTTCACGGTTAAAAGGAGTGTGACTAATGTACCTAAAGAGTTTAAATTCTTTTTTGCAGTGAAGATGACTTTTAAAGGATAAAGTTAAGAACAACAGTTTATCTAAGACAGCAGCTCCCAAACTTTAGAGCATAAAAGAATCACCTTAAAAGCTTGTTTAAGTGTGTATTCTTGAATGGGAGTTCTGATTCTGGTAATGGAAAGTAGCTTATATCAGACTAAGTCTTTCTCAGACAACAGTAAACTCTGGACAATGCACACACACACAGACACACACACACACACAATTATTTGAAGACTTTGGAAAATGATCAAAAACAGGCAGAAACTGAAGGGGGTTCTAGTCTTTAATGGAACCATTCACTGGGTGAGAAGCAAGTTTACCGGGCTATTTCACTGAGGGCACTACTCAGACCACACAAAGGTCAGATAGAAGATGAACAGAAAAGACTAGTGTTTTCAGCTGGAGGTATCAGAGCATGAAGTTAGAGGCTGCAAAAATATCTGAAAAATTACGTTAGGGAAATCCCAGAACAGAGGAACCCTGTAGAGGGTTTGGGGTGGAGAGAGGGAAGACCCCAAATTTGCATTTAAATGCTATTCAAATCACAATCCAACTCTCAAAATGCTTATGCACAGGAGAGATTCCAAGGAGCTCAGCAGAAAACAGTACCTGGAAGAATGTAAAAGCAGGAGAGTTTGGAGTTTGATTCTCACCAAGTTAAATGGATTCAGTGAACACCTCTGGCTTTCCATCAAAAGAAAGTTTGCCTTGGAAAAACAGGCAATGTCACAGGACTAAAAGATTGGCCTCCAAGGTAAGGGGCAAATATTTCAATAAATATGCCTAGTAATGTGTAAAACCAATGCTCTGCAAGTTCAAGGGGGATCAGCTAGTAATTTAACTTCCTGGTAGAACAAAAACGAGTACTCTTCAAAGAAGATTAGCAGAAGATAAAGGAATCCAGAATCCCAAGACCCTAAAATGTATTATTCATAATGGCCAGATTATAATAAAAAATTGCTAGGCATGTGAAGACATAGGAGATAGTTCCCAAGGTCAAAAGAGAAAGCAGTTAATAGAAACAGAATTCTACATGACCAAAATGTTGGAATTAGCAGAAAAGTACATTTAAAGAGGTAAATATATATAATAATATATATGTATATATTCAAAGACAAATTAAAATATTATATTGATAATAGCTAAACAAAATGGTGAACTTTAGGGAAGTAAATGCTATTTTATAAATCAAATGGAAATTCTGAAACTAAAGAGCTACAACATGTGAAATGGGAAAAACAGTCACTGGATGAGCTGAAGAGAAGATTGGAGACAGAAGAAGAAAGGGACAAAGAACTTGAACACAGATTGATAGAAATTATCCAATCTGAAAAGCAGAGGAAAAAAGATTTTTTAAAAAAGCAGAGCTTCATTGCCCTGTGAGACAATATCAAGTGATCAAAAAACTAAAGCACAGATTCATTTTCATACTCTATTAGATCATTAAACAAGCAGAGGTCAATTTTCCATTTTAAAAGTATTCTATCATTCAGTGAAGATTATTATTGCTATTGGCATGATCATCAAATTTTTTACTCTTGAATAAAGATATTTCTTACCATTAGATTGGTTATAGCATTCAAGAGGTCCAATAACTCGGCCAACAGTGTGGCAAGTACCTCACCAGCATAATCAGTCCATTAATTTATGGATGCCTTGATTAAGCTTCAAAAAAACAACACACTTCTGAACAAAGTGTCTCAACAGAGTTTCTTCTACCTGCCTCACCAGCTAACCAAACACAGGTCATTATTGCTTGGCTTGACTTCTCCCTCCAGCAGAATATTTATCAGAGCCTTTGTTAAATAGCTGTATGTTCCTCTTTTTTCCAGGGGATTGGAGAGAGTGTTGTAAAAGAAAACCATATCATCTTTTTTTTCAACTTCCTTTAGTTCAATCTCATATTTTTGAAATTAATGAAATGCTTCTTTTACTAGTTTGTCTAGATCTACTTTTTGTCTTGAAAGTCTGGCTGAAGATTTCTTTTGAGTACGATGGGTACAGCCATTAATAACTCCACAATGATCTCTCTGTTCTTCGGCTAGTTGCTCTTTTCCAATATGTCTTCAAGAAGGAGAAAGAAATTCCTCTCATACATGATCATGTCTGACAGATTGGTTGCTATGGTAAATGCCTCTTAGGTGCAATGATACCATTCAGTGTTTTTTGCAGGGTCTGCAATGCTTGGTCAGAGAACCCAGTTGAAGTTCTATTCAAAGACTCATTGATCTGATGCCTGCTTAGTCAATGTCTTCCATGCTGTTGAGGCTGCAAAACATCCAACAGAAGTCATTTAACTTCACTAGGCATGGGTTGAGTCTTGTTTAAACTGCTGAACTTTAACATCATGGTGCATGTAGCAGTAGAAAATACCTCTCATACATTTTATAGCCAAGCTCATAGATCTTTCTTTTGTCACAATCAGTGTGACTACATGTAAGGGTTAAAGGCCCAAGCTTTAGAAGCACAGTGTAGGCTATACCAGATCTTGGTATTCTAGTCATCATTACACCTTTTAGTGAAAAAGAGACCCATTGTTGGACCTTGAAACAGCAGCAAAGTTAACTTGATAATTCTGTAATAATGATTTGATTTATCCCACAGGGTTTAATTATCAGATCTTAGAATAGTAATACTTTTAAGAGGTTCATAAACTGAGAGGAACCTTAAGAAATTGGATGAAGAGGACAGGACTGCATCAGGTGAACTTGCAATTGCAAATTATTGATTCTAATTATAAGCATCACAAGCCAAACTTAATACTTGGCCTGGACTCTCTCTGCTCCAGTGCTTTCCAGCTCACTTTGTCCATGAGCCCGCAACCTTACCATGTGCTCAAGCTGCTGCCTTGTCATTTGGCTCTTATTTATAGTTTCTATTTTTTCATTTATTATAAGCATATTCATTTATTACAAGCATATGTCCTTGAGTATAGCTATAATAGTTGCTTTAAAATCCTTGCCTGCTAATTTCAACATTTGGGTCATCCTAGGGCTGGTATCCACTGATTATCTTTTGTGTATGAGTCTCATTTTCTTTTTTCTTCATAGTAATGTTGGATTTCATCCACTGTGAATGATTCATTGTAGAGGCTCTGTGGGTTTCTAACTGAGTTTTATTTTCCACTGTGGCCTCTCTCTAAGAAAAAAGCCATAAAAGTCTGAAACTCCTCCAACGATGTCCTCTTCATCCAAATGTTGACTCCCTTCTAGATTCTGCCTGCTTTTGTTACTCTCTGGGACTTTTAGGTAGTTGTTTTTATATTTTGTCTAGAATGTATACTTATCTGTTGAACATTCAGTTAAATAGAAGCTACATTGCCATTACAAGAAGCAGAGCCCCATTTTTTTGACTTTTGATCTATTTGTGACTTTATATAATTCTTTTTCTTGTAGACAGCATGTAGTTGGATCTTGCTTTTTTATCCAGACTGATGACTTCTGCCTTTTTATTGGGATGTTTAGACCATATCTAGCTGAAGTAATTTTTAATATGTTTGGTTTAATTTTACCATACTGCTATTAGTCTAATACTTGTTCTCTCTATTCTTTGTTCTTTTTCCCCCCTCTTTTTTCATCCTTCTTTTGGTAGTTGAGTATGTTTTAGTATTTCATTTTAAAATCACAATTGTTTTATCTATTTTAATTCTTTAAAAAATGGTTTCCCTAGAGTTCATAACTTATAAATAAGTTATAATGCATCTTTAATTTACCATAGTTTACTTTCAAATATTACAACACATCATACATAGTGTAAAGAACTTACAGCAACATAATTCAATTTTTTCTTTATGTTATTTCTGCTATTGTCATACATTTTACTTCCATATATTGTAAACAGTCTATTATTTAAAATATAAAATGTAAAACTAGGGAAATTATCTTTCATATATACTCATATGATTACCATTTCTGGAACTCTCTATTCTTTTGTGTAGCTCCTATTTTCCAGCTAGTATTATTTTCCTTCAATGTGAAGAACTTCCTTTAACATTTTTTGTAGTGTAAGTCTGCTGGCAATGAGTCTGTCATTTTTTTATTGGTCTGAAAATGTTTTATTTTGCTTTCTTTTTTGAAGAATTTTTTGATATGGAATTATAGGTTGATAATCTCTTTTTAAACCATTTTATTGAGTTATAATTGTCATTACAAAAAACTGTACATATTTAATGTATATCATTTAATGAGACAACTTCTTTCCTTTCAGCATTTAAAAGATGTTATTCCATTGTCTTTTGCCTTGCATTAATTTTAATGAGAAGTCTCCTACTTGAGTGAGTTTATCTGATACATACTCTTTTTTTTCCTTTGTTTAAAAAAGGTGACCACAATTCCATCATCACACCTAATAAGACTAATACCTCCTTAGTACATCTAATACCCAGACCATATTCAGATTTCCTCAATTGTCTCAATAATTATTTCTTCAAGTACTTGTCTTATCTAATCAGAAACCAAACCAGATCCACACATTGCCTTTAAGTAATATGTCCATAATGAACTGAACCAACCCCAAAGGAAACCAAATTAGTAATATGGAGAAAATATTTGCGAAGCTTGCTAAAATTACAAAGAAAAGGATTTAGAGATGAAAATGACAAGCAAGAAGCTAGTAATAGTGGAAGACAGAGCAGAGAGAGCCTACATATGGATGGTGCACTTGGAATGGAGGCAATAAAGCTATAACAATGAAAAATAATTTTAATAAGCTAAATAAAAAACTGTATCTGCAGATGGAGAGGGTAAACTGAAAATTAATGAAAATATACCAATACTCAAGCCAGGGATTCTTAACTTGACATTCTCCATGGATGAGTTTCTGGTTGTTAATGAAATTTTTAAATTAGAGCAAAAAAATGTGTGATCATATTTAATCTACCACATCTTAACACTAAAAATTTTATTGGGATATATTAAGATCAGGGGTTCTTAATCTTTTTTGTAGGCCTTATATCCTTATAAGGATTTAATTAAAATTATTCATTCTCTCCCCAGGAAACTGTACATATATTTACTATTTACCAAATGCCATATGATTTTGTTACAACAGCACCCCACTTCCAGGTATCAATTTTTCTTCTAGTTAAATATTACTGTATAAGAACTGAACAAAATTTTTTAAGATTTATATGGAAACACAAAAGACCCTGAATAGCCAAAACAATCTTGAGAAAGAAGAATGGAGCTGGAGGAATCACGCTCCCTGATCTCAGACTATACTACAAACCTACAGTAATTAAAACAGAATGGGGGGCTTCCCTGGTGGCGCAGTGGTTGAGAATATGCCTGCCAATGCAGGGGACACGGGTTCGAGCCCTGGTCTGGGAACATCTCACATGCCGCGGAGCAACTGGGCCCGTGAGCCACAATTACTGAGCCTGCGCGTCTGGAGCCTGTGCTCCACAACAAGAGAGGCCACGATAATGAGAGGCCCACGCACTGCGATGAAGAGTGGTCCCCACTTGCCAAAACTAGAGAAAGCCCTCGCACAGAAACGAAGACCCAACACAGCCATAAATAAAATAAATAAATAAATAAATATTTAAAAAAAAAAAAAACAGAATGGTACTGGCACAAAAACAGACACATAGATCAATGGAACAGGATAGAAAGTCCAGAAATAAACCCATGCACTTATGGTCAATTAAACTACAACAAAGGAGGCAAGAATATACAATGGAGAAAAGACAGTCTCTTCAATAAGTGGTACTGGGAAAACTGGACAGCTACATGTAAACAAATGAAATTAGAACATTCTCTAACACCATATACAAAACTAAATTCAAAATGGATTAAAGATCTAAATAGTAAGACTGGATACTATAAAACTCCTAGAGGAAAACTTAGGCAAAACACTCTTTGACATAAATCACAGCAATATTTTCTTGGATCCGTCTCCTAAAGTAATGCAAACAAAAGCAAAAAGAAACAAATGGGACCTAATTAAACTTAAAAGCTTTTGCACAGCAAAGGAAACCATAAACAAAACAAAAAGACAACCTACAGAATGGGAGAAAATATTTGCAAACGATGTGACCTACCAGGGATTAATTTCCCAAAATATACAAACAGCTTATACAGCTCAATATCAAAAAACCAAACAACCCAATCAAAAAACGGGCAGAAGACCTAAATAGACATTTCTCCAAGGAAGACATCCAGATGGCCAACAGGCACATGAAAAGATGCTCAACATCGTGAATTATTAGAGAAATGCAAACCAAAACTACAAGGAGGTATCACTTCATACCAACCAGAATGGCCATCATCAAAAAGTCTAGTCTACAAATAACAAATGCTGGAGAGGAGGTGGAGAAAAAGGAACCCTCTTACCCTGTTGGTGGGAATGTAAATTGGTGCAGCCACTATGGAGACAGTATGGAGGTTACTTACAAAACTAAAAATAGAACTACCATATGACCCAGCAATCCCACTCCTGGGCATATAACCAGAAAAGACAAAAACTATAATTCAAAAGGATACATGCACCCCAATATTCATAGCAGCACTATTTACAAAAGCCAAGATATGGAAGCAAATGCCCATCAACATATGAATAAATAAAGAAGATGTGATATATATATATATATACGAATATTACTCAGCCATAAAAAAGAATGAAATAATGCCATTTGCAGCAACACGAATGGACCTAGAGATTATCATACTACATGAAGTCAGTCAGGCAGAGAAAGAAAAATATCATATGATATCATTTATATGTGGAATCTAAAAAAATGATACAAAGGAACTTATTTACAAAACAGAAATAGATTCACAGACGTAGAAAACAAACTTATAGTTACCAAAGGGTAAAGGAGGGGGAGGGATAAATTAGGGATTTGGAATTAACACATACACACTATTATATATAAAATAGATAAACAACAAGGACCTACTGTAGATCACAGGGCACTATATTCAATACCTTGTAATAACCTATAATAGAAAAGAATCTGAAAAAGTACATATATATATATATATATATATATATATATATATATATTCCAGCTTTATTGGAATGTAAAAAAAAAATACTGCTGTGTAATAAAATGCCCAAAACTTAGTGGATTAAAAAAACAGCAATTAATTATTTATCATGATTTTGTGGGTTGGCTGGGAAGTTCCTCGCTGGTTTCACATGGGCTAAGTCAGTAAGAGGGCTGGCTGGACTGAAAGGGCACAAATCATCTCACGCTTATGTCAGACAGTTGGTTTAGATTGTTGGCTGGGGTACCTCAGTTTTCCTCTGTGGGGCCTCTCATCCTCTATTCAGGGGTGGGCAAACTGTGACCCATGGGCTAAAGCCATTCCATAGCCTGTTTTTGTAAATACCACACTTATTGGAACACAGCCACACTCATCGTATACATGTTATCTATGGCTGCTTTCACACTACAACGACAGAATTGAATAGTTACAACAGAGGCTAAATGGCCCACAAAGCCAAAAATATTTACTAAGGGGATCTTTACAGAAATCGTTTTTGGATTTCTGTTTTAGTTCACTAATCTTTAGATCATGGGTCGCCATATGGGAGGAACCTTATCCATATCTGAACTAGATGCAGATAATGAAATATTGCATCTGATGATATAGTTCTATCAAATTTTTGGAGGTCTTAGGAGGAGATAAGTGTCTTATGCATGGGGGAGGAATGTAAATAATTATGTGACTAGAGGGTAAATATAGCCACAAATTCTTGGAAGCATCTTCCATCAAGAAGTGTAGTCTATTTCTCTACCCCTTCAATCTGGGTGTGTCTTATAATGACCAATAGAACATGATGGAAGTGATGTTCTGTGAGTTCTGGAGCCTAGGCCTTAAGAGGGAACCCAGCCATGAAAAGAATCCAGTCTAATCTAATGGGGGAATGAGAGGCCACATGGAGGAAAACTGAGACTCCACAACTGACAGCCAAGACCAACTGCCAGACACAGGAGTAATGTCATTGTGCATCTCTCAGTCCAGCTGACCATCCAGATGAATGCAGTTGTACAACAGTGCCACATGAAACCAGCAGAGAAACTGCCTAGCTCCCCTTATAGAATCATGACAAATAATAATTGGTTGCATCTTTAAGCTACTATATTTTGGGGTGTTTTGCTAAATATAAAATATTAGCTAAATATAAAACATAAACAAAAATTCTAGGAGTATCTAGATAGAAGAATTAAGTTGTCTTTAAAGAAATAAAAATCATGTTATTCCCAGATATAAAATATTAAATATCAGAGTGATAGCTCCACAATTTAGTGGGAAATAGTAAATGTTAAAATATAAAATGTAAAAAATTTTAAGAATGTATCTTAGAATCAATGAAATACAGCAAGTCTGTGAAAAGCAGGATCCACTCAGCTCTGAGAATATAAGAAGTAAATGTTTAAGGACTTTCTCCCTGGGGTCTTGTAATTTGAATATCAGGATATTCTTGTTGTCTAAGAGAAACATACATGCCCTTGTTAACTTAGGGACATATAAGATAAAAAATAAAAATGTATTCTTTAAGGATGATGAACAGCTTCAAAGCAGTATTGTTCATGCTGGCAAGATTTGAAGTTAAAGAAAATAAAAAAGGAAGTTTCATTGTGAATATATTCTTCCTACATGCTCTATACAGTATATAATATTCTAAAAGCTAGTGATATTTTTAAAAGATGGCAACGAAATCTAACAGTTCTAATGGTTTTAATATTTTGCTTTTCTTTTTTGGACATTTAAGAATGTTTCTGTTTTCATTTTTTAAATGCCTCCAACACATCAAACAGATTATAAGTGATAAAGTAATAGTTAATATCAAGATTAATAAAGTTAAGAAAACTTGTTTTAGTCAATATGAAAGGTTTATTTGTACACCCACTGAGTTTTTCTTAAAGGAACATTGTATTAGAGACATATAATAAAAGCTTAAGGGCTTCCCTGGTGGCGCAGTGGTTGAGAGTCTGCCTGCTAATGCAGGGGACACGGGTTCGCGCCCTGGTCTGGGAAGATCCCACATGCCGTGGAGCAACTAGACCCGTGAGCCACAACTGCTGAGCCTGCGCGTCTGGAGCCTGTGCTCCGCAACAAGAGAGGCCACGATAGTGAGAGGCCGGCGCACCGCGATGAAGAGTGGCCCCTGCTTGCCGCGACTAGAGAAAGCCCTAGCACAGAAACGAAGACCCAACATAGCAATCAATCAATAAAAATAAATCTTTAAAAAATAAATAAATAAATAAAAGCTTAATTAACCTGATGGTTTTGAGATAAACAATTAATTTTATTATCTTCCTACTTTAATAGTATTTTATTAAGGTAATTCTTGACAGTTTATTTTTAGACAGTCTCAAACACGGTGCCATATTTTTGTTTTGAGAAATTTTGTATCATACTGGTACATAGCTCTGTGAGAACATTCCTTGTTTGAACCAGAAATATAGCCCATCAGTTATTAATAGCCTGCAAAAGTATCAAAAACTGAAAACATTATACAAAACCATAAAGGCGTTGTATCAGTCAAAATAGATTATGCAGTGGTAACTAGCAACCCCCATATCTCAGGGGCTTAAAACAGCATGCCCCCCATGATCAGCAGGGGGCTCTGCTCACTGTAGTCTCTCAGGGATCCAGGCTATGAGCAGGCATGCCCCTGACACAGCCCATCTCCATGCCAGAGGACAATTAAGTACTGGGCTGAGAAGTATCACAATTCATTTCAGCTCACATTTCACAGGCCAGAACTAGACACATGACCACACCAAACCAGAAAGGGGCCAGGATGGACATTCCTAACATATTTCAAGAAGTGTGGAAATATTTGATGAACAGCGTTAACGACTACAGCAGACATTCTTTCCTGTAGGCTTGGGATAGAACTTCAACTGAAACACAGCTCTTATTTCATTCAGCCCCAGTTCTACTCCATCAGGGGCAGATGAATAGTAGAGACTGCGGAACCCCAACAGAGTTGCCTGGAAGACTGTAGCAAAAAGCAACTCAGATCTGTACATGGCAGACAAAACATTCAGTCACAAAGCTTACTCATCACTTTGACTCCTACTTTTCTCCTGGAATAAAAATGAGGATAAAACTTAAGGCTATAGAGGATGAGCTTTAAAGACTTTGGCCTGGATGTTAATTCACCAGATTGATTAACCAGAGACCTAGCTTTTCGATGGTAAGCAGACTCTGAAAGCTTAACACAATGAATGCATAAGACAAAGCAATGAGAGTTTCCTGGTGGTTCACTGTTTTATTTCATTGCCCTTATCCTTCTCACTTCCTTAAATTTTTTATCCTTTGCTTCTGCCATCCTGCCTCCCCAGACTCCAGAGAATTTCTCCCTCTCCCAGATATACCAGCTAAAACTCTCATTCGTGAAGCCAGAAGGAAAGTAGGTTACAGGGGATGAGGGTGGTCTGTAGAGAGAGGCACCATGACTGCTTACATGGGAGGGCAGTCAGGGCCGATAAAAGACTCCAGGTCCACTATCTGCCTGTATAGCACTTTTGTACAAATTGGAAAAAGACACTTACTTCCTCCTTCTTCCAGAATAGATGTAGCTTCATATTCAAGGTATAGAAAATTCTTGTGACTCTGCAATGGGAAAGAAAGGGTTAATAAGTCTATGAGTCAACTCTCTGTGTTCAAATAAGGTGGAATACAGTTAAGCACAGAGTTGTCTGAGTTCATTCTCAGTGGATTACTTAATCACTTTGAGCCTCAGTTTCCGTATGTGTAAAACGGGAATAATAATATCTTGGTTTGGAAAGCTGCTGTGATGATAAAATGAGATAATATGTGTGAAACTTCTTATCTTCATATCCTTCAGGCACCATGGTAAGAATTCAATAAAATGTTAGTTTTTCCTTTCTTCCTTTCCCAGAGGAGAAGCCTTAATGCTAATGCTGCAGCAGCTGGGCCCATTGTCTTTAGGAATGCAAGAGATCCTTAAGAGTGAGGAGACACCACTTAAATGACCTCCAAACCGATTCCTCCAGGCACTCTAAACCCGTTAAAGTGGTTGTTTTTCAGGGTCATCCTTGCGGGAACCATGACTCAACAAAATGTATCCAGTTGGTTTGCTATTGCCTGAAATATCTTTAACAAGAGATATTTGTTTCATGAATAGCAGGGTGAAGGTAGAAAGATGTAGAGATAGAACTACTCAATATTGGAAACAATGCCAGACTAGTCTAATGACCTTGAGCAAGTCACTTATTCTTTTCTTTTATGTAGAGTAAAACCCACTCTTTTTGGCACACAGTTCTGTAAGTTTTGACAAAGTATGTATAGTCATGTAACCACCACTACAACCAAGATGTGGTACAGTTTTGTTGTCTCAAAGACTCCCTTGTGCTGCTCTTTTGCAGTCAACCCTTGTCACCCCTGGCCTCTGGCAACAGAGGATCTGTTTTCTGTCCCTATAACTTTACCTTTTCCAGAATTCCATATAAATGGAATCATATAATATATATAGCCTTTTGAGTGTGGCTTCATTTACTTAGCATAGTGTGTTTGAAATTTATCAATTTTGTTGCATATATCAGTAGTTCCTTCTATTGTTGAGGAGCAGTCCATTGTATGGATGTATCATGATTTGTTTATTCATTCACCAGTTGAAGAGCATGTTGTTCCACGTCTGGGGGCTTTTGTTTTTGTTTTTGCAATTAGGAATAAAGCTACTAAATGCATGCAAATAGATTTTTTGTGTATGAACATGTGTCCATTTCTCTTAGGTAAATCTCTAGGTGTGGGATTGCATGCTGAATCATATGATAGGTTTATGTTTAACCCCATAAGAAATTGCCAAGTTGTTTTCCAGAACGCCTGTACCATCTTGGATTCCCACCATCAGCATGTGAGAGTTCCATTTGCTCTGTAACCTTGCCAGCAACTCTTCAAACCTCAGTTTCTAATCTTTGCAATGGAAAGAATAAATAAAAGAATATAGTGACAATAAAAGTGAAGAGTAGTGCGACTTCCCTGGTGGCACAGTGGTTAAGAATCCGCCTGCCGATGCAGGGGACAAGGGTTCGAGCCCTAGTCCAGGAAGATTCCACATGCCACAGAGCAACTAAGCCTGTGCCCCACAACTACTGAGCTTGTGCTCTAGAGCCTGCGAGCCACAACTACTGAGCCCGTGTGCCACTACTGAAGCCCGCACGCCTAGAGCCTGTCATCTGCAACAAGAGAAGCCACCACAGTGAGAAGCCCTCACACCGCAACAAACAGTAGCCCCTGCTCGCCACAACTAGAGAAAGCCCATGTGCAGCAATGAAGACTCAACGCAGCCAAAAATAAATAAATAAAATAAATTTATTTTAAAAAGGTGAAGAGTAGTGGTAAAATGTTTTGAAACTTATAAAAGCACTATATATGTGGAATCTAGAAAAATGGTACAGATGAACTGGTTTGCAAGGCAGAAATAGAGACACAGATGTAGAGAACAAACGTATGGACACCAAAGGGAGAAGGGGGGCAAGTGTGGGATGAATTGGGAGATTGGGATTGACATATATACAGTAATATTTATAAAATAGATAACTAATAAGAACCTGCTGTATAACACAGAGAACTCTACTTCGCTGTACAGTAGAAACTAACACAACGTTGTAAAACAACTATACCCCAATCAAAAAATAAAGCACTATATAAATATGTATAGATGTATGGTGATATTTTTAAGGTAAGTAATTGGATGAATATATACATATATGAATCAATTCCTACATAATTTTTTAATTTTAATAATTACAATCCAAAAAAAGGTTAAAAGTAGTCAGTAGAAGATAAAAATCATCTATAATTCCATCACTCAAATTCAATTATTGATAGCACTTGAGAGTAAATTTTTTAGTCTTTTATTCTTATAAATATTTTTACTTGATAGTAACTATAATTGACAAAGAATTTTATACCTTTATCTTTCCAATTTACATTAAATCATAAGCATTTCACAATGTTATTTCATGATATTAAAAACAATGACTGGGACTTCCCTGGTGGCACAGTAGTTAAGAATCTGCCTGTCAATGCAGGGGACATGGGTTCGAGTCCTGGTTCAGGAAGAGCCCACATGCCGTGGAGCAACTAAGCCCGTGCGCCACAACTACTGAGCCTGTGCTCTAGAGCCCACGCGCCACAACTACTGAACCCCTTGCACCTAGAGCCCGTGCTCCGCAACAAGAGAAGCTGCCGCAGTGAGAAGCCCTCACACCACAATGAAGAGTAGCCCCCGCTCGCCGCAACTAGAGAAAGCCTGAGCGCAGCAACGAAGACCCGACGCAGCAAAAAATTAATTAATTAAAAAAATAAAAAATAAAAGCAATGACTGTATAATATTCTGTAAAGTAAATAAACCTCTATTTAACCACTCCTTTCTGGATATTATTTTCCCATTCCCCTCAATTTTTTACTATTATAAAAAGCATTGTAATAATCACATCCATGCCTACAGATTTTGGGTTTTGTTTTTTATAATTTTTTTCCTTAGGATAGATTCTTAGAGGCAGGATTACTGGCTTTAAAGGATTTTTAATATTTTAGTGGATTCTAATGCATATTTATAGATTGCTTTCCAAAACGTATCAATTTACGTTTGCTCCCAATAAAGCATATTTCATCATACCTTGGCAATTGCTGGATGTTATAATTTTAAAACTTTAATAATATAAACAATTTAAATGATACTTTTTTATTTTAATTTGTGTTTCTTTGATTATTAGTGAGGTTGGATATTGTGGTAGGCAGCCTGTAAGGTGGTCCCCAATGATCTCCACCTTCTGATAGTATTCCCTTGTATAAGCTCCTCCTCACGAGAGTTGGCTGGACTTACTGACTTACTTAGTCTAATGAGAGAATATGGCAGATATGATGCGGTAGATATCTACCACAGAACAGGCTTCTTTCAGTTCAGGAAAATTAGAATCAGCCCTTTTGTAACAAAATATATATAAATTAAAAATTTTACCAAATTTTCTTAGATAAAACTGTAAGTTTTTTAAAAGTCTGACTGCAGGGACTTCCCTGGTGGCACAGTGGTTGAGAATCCGCCTGCCAATGCAGGGGACATGGGTTCGAGCCCTGGTCCGGGAAGATCCCACATGTCGCAGAGCAACTAAGCCTGCGAGCCACAACTACTGAGCCCAAGAGCCACAACTACTGAAGCCTGAGCACCTAGAGCCTGTGCTCTGCAACGAAGAGTGGCCCCCCGCTCGCCGCAACTAGAGAAAGCCCATGCGCAGCAACAACTCAAGACCCAAAGCAGCCAAATAAATAAATAAATAAAAAGAAAATTTAAAAAAAAAAAGTCTGACTGCAGAAGCTGCCTACCTTTGGTGGATTGCTCCCTTGACAAGCTGGAGAATTATTTGCTTGTGTTCTAAGGAAAAATTTAAAATAGACTGACTAACTCATAATTCAAATTATTGGAGGCCTGGTTTTAGCCATGGAAGCCTGACTACACGGTATTCATCAGACCACGAAGTTCGGTTCAGGTTCAAGGATGGGCAAGAACAGTAACTTAGACTTGGTTCAGGTTTGCTTCTACTTTAATTTACTCCTAAAGCAGTCGATAAGCATACGAAGTTTACGCACGTGATAGAGACGCAAGTAGATAGATGTGGCTTCCCACTGTCCCCCTCACATCTCGGCGGGGGGACGCTAAAGCGTAATGCCTCTTGTCAGCCTGCCCACGGTCAGGTATTCCACCCCCCCTCACCCCCCCACCCCCGCTGGAGAAGCGAGGACCTTTACACCTCCAGCCACACCAGCACACTGTTTTCCACCACA
The DNA here is from genome assembly GCF_965194825.1 of Balaenoptera physalus. Classification (NCBI taxonomy): domain Eukaryota; kingdom Metazoa; phylum Chordata; class Mammalia; order Artiodactyla; family Balaenopteridae; genus Balaenoptera; species Balaenoptera physalus. The sequence continues at coordinate 62,312,571 of NC_138883.1, read as the reverse complement.
TGGAGTGATAGCTCAGCTACATTCTCCGTGCCTAATGTCTAGGTTCCAGGCCTTGAAATTCTTTTTACGAGGACACTGGGGGAAATCCCCTTATTAATCCTTGTTCTTCTGTCCATCAAGTCTGTTGGGCAAATCTAGCCCTAGGCTACCCCATTCACCCTGTCCCACCCTGTCTGTCTCCCCCAGCTGACAGTGAGCAGCTTAAAGTGACCACAGATCAAGTCTTTTTCTGGACTCTCTTGGGATACTTGTACCTATTTAATGTATATGAGAGTGCTTTTTAATTAAAAAAAAAAAAATTCAGCAAGCACGTAGTGCTGTTGTTGTTGTTATACATAGTTATTTTAATTTATCCTACTTCTGATACCGATTTGGATAAATCTCTTCTTTGTACCTCAGCCTCTTCTGAAGCACTGGGAAAATCCGACTAGATTTTAATATTATGTGTAATTCTTAATCATTTGGAAAATAAATTGAAACCAGTCTATGAACATTACTTGTTTTGAATTTCCTGTACATGAACGTTTATTGCAGTCGTTTCCTTTATAATCCAGTCCAATGGCACAGATTTTAATGGCCTCATCACATCCTAGATTCAGCAGAGTTAAGTGTTACTGAGTTTATTTTTGCAGCCAAAAACCCTGTTAGTTTGAATGACAGTCTTTCCTCAAATCATATCCCTAAGTTCAGAAGCTCATTTCATTCACTGATCTTTTTATTTTTTTGTAACATTATTTAAATTTAACAAATTGCTGCATGTGATTTATTTTGAATTTAATTACAGAGCCAAACTGCCACATATAATTATGGATATAAGTAGCAGTCAATTCTTTACCCTGATGGCTTGAGAAAGGCTGAAAAGTGTAGCATAGTCTTTCTACATAATCTCCTATGAGGCTTCTCTCCCTGCCATTGAATCAGTGCTGACAAATAAAGTATCAGAATAGCAACTAATAAGAGGTCATGCTTTTGTGCTGAGCCCACCCCTCACTCCTCATTCATGATGATGCTAATGGGATGCTATTTAACACAGCTCAGGAAAATTCATAAAATCAGACTGCTTGGGCAGAACCTTTGATCCAACATGGACACATCGCAGCACTCCAGGGGTTAGTTTAAACTAAGTTGTAATATGACACACTTCCCTTTGTTATGGGTTAAACCTCTAATGTGCATTTTTATACTTTGGGGAAGAGACTCAGCAATTTGGAACAGAACAGGCAAATATGAAGAAAACAACTACCTCATTGATGATAAAAACCAGTCTCAATTCTATACCATACAACTAGTGGCTTCCAAAATGGACAAGTAATTTTCTGGGGTTCTTTACTCCATGAAAGGTCTGATATCTTCTTAACATTACGTATACGGAGATTTAGTTTATAGCTCTGAGACCTTGGGCAGGTTATTTAACTTCTCTGAGTCTCAGTTTCTCTATTTGTATTTTAGAAACAGGATTATTGTGTGGATTAATTGAATGTGTGTAAAGCATTTAGCACAGTGCCTGGTGCTTAGTGATGGCCAATAAGGGCAGTTGTTATTATTAATTTACATTTAGCTTTTCTCTACTGCTTCTGCTTCACTTCAGATCCTGCAGCCAGAAAAATAATATATGTTTAGGGATTGCTTATGTAGCCAAAATTTTGATATTGGCAGCAACTTTGTCCCAGTGGCTGTGAACCCTGGGGGACTCTGGCTCTGCTGACCCTAGTACTCCCACTCAGCAGCTGTCCGAGTTCAGGCTGCTATAACCAATACACCATAGGCTAGGTGGCTTAAACAACAAGTATTCATTTCTCAGCCTCAGTTCTGAAGGCTGCAGTGTCCAACATCAAAGTGCTGACAGATCTGGTGTCCAGTTAGGTCTGCTTCCCGGTCTGCAGATAGCCATCTTAGCATCATATCCTCACATGGCAGAGAGAGAGGAAGCAAGCTCTCTTGTGACTCATCTTATAAGGGCACTAATCCCATTCATGAATGCTCCACCCTCATGACCTAATTACCTCCCAAAGGCCCCACCTCCTAGTACTATCACGTTAGGGATTAGGGTTCAACATATGAATTTAGGGAGGACACATTCAGTCCACAACAGCAGCCCTATTTTGGGACAGCTCCTTCTCTAACCCTGCCTGGGTATTTTTCATAAAACAAGTAAACTTTCATAAGAGCTTAAATAAACATTTCATACATATAGGCATATTTAAAATTTATTAGGCAAATTTGCCAATTTAAAGAAACTAGGGAAGATCTCATAAAACAAGTCAAAATTTTATACTTTAATAATTGTCTCTGCTCAGATTTTTTATGTATTTAATGCATTTCTTTTAAAAGAAAATTTGAGATGTTCTTGGTTCTAAAGTAACAGGATATGTTTTAGAAGCCTACTCTAGAATGAATAAAAATAGAAAGTGAGTAATAAAAAATTAAAATTAAAATTAAAAAAAATAGAAAGTGACAAAAAGAGATGTGAAAAAGACAGGAAACTGGAATTCGATGTATATGTTCAACAGAGGATCATATCCATTGATTTTATTTTGTAAAACCACTTGAGATATAATTTTCATACCATAAATTTCTCATTGTAAATTATAACTCAATAATTTTAGAATATTTACAGAGTTGTACAGCCATCACAACAATGCAATTTAGAACATTTTCATCAGCTCAGAAAGAAACCTCCTGCCCATTAGTAGTAACACCCCGTTCCTCATCCTCATCAATCATTAATCTACTTTCTGTCCCTATAGACTTGTCTATTCTGGACATTTCATATGAATCAAAACATACAATATGTGATTGTTTGTATCTAGCTTATTTCACTTATCATAATGTTTTTGACCCTTGCCTATGTTGGAACATGTATCATTGAGTTTTTAAAAGAACAGTTTATAATTTTATTTCATTTTCAGGTGAAACTTCTGATTTTAGTCTCTGCTGAGAAATGTAAGACACAAGATACAGTTACTTATAAAAGAATAACTTATAAAATCTGCACACTACTGCATTTCAATCAAGCCCTAGTGACTTGTATAAAAAGGAGAAATAGTTTCAAACAGACAGTAGAATTGACCATTAAAGAGTAAATAGGGTTGTTTGGCACTAACATTAGCTGAGAAAAAATACCCTGGAGAGAGGAATCAGAAAAGGTAGAGGACAGAGAATCTTTCATTGGACAGTTAAAACAGAGCTTAGGGAAACAAAGTCCTCCTTGTGGGTGCTACATAGTGAAATCAATGCTGAGAGTTTCCAAGGACTCTTGAAAGAAATACGATGAATCAACAACTAATATAAGATGTAGCTACAATCTACCCAAGGAAGAATGATGGGCAAATTTGTCAAGGGGACAACCCCATGTTCCTTTAAAAAAAAATAAACTTTACCTTTTAGAGCAGTTTTAGATTCACAGCAAAATTGAGGGGAAGATCCAGAGATTTCCCATATATACTCTGCCTCTACACTTAGTGCTTAGCCTTCCCCATTATCAACATCCCCCATATGAGTGGTACATTTGTTACAATTGATAAACCTACACTGACACATCATTAGCACCCAGAGTCCATAGCTTATATTAGGGTTCACAGTTGGTGCCCACACATTCTATGTGTTTGACCAAATTTATTATGACCTATATCTACCATTATTCTATCATACACAGTAGTCTCATTGCCCCCAAATTCATCTGTACTCTGCCTATTCATCCTTACCTCCCCCCAACATCTGGCAACCACTAATCTTTTTAGTATCTCCATAGTTTTACCTTTTCCAGAAGGTCATAGAGTTGGAACCATACAGTAGGTAGCCTTTTCATATCGGCTTCTTTCACTTTGTAATATGCACTTAAGTTTTCTCCATATCTTTTCATGGCTTGATAGCTCATTTCTTTTTAACACTGAATTTTATTCCATTGTCTGGGTATACCACAGTTTATCCACTGACCTACTGAAGGACAGACATCTTGATTGCTTCCAAGTTTTGGAAATTATGAATAAAGCTGCTATCAACATCTACATGCAGGTTTTGTGTGAACATAAGTTTTCAACTCCTTTGGGTAAACACCAAGAAGCTTGATTGCTGAATCATATGGTAAAACGATTTAATTTTGTCATGTTTTACATTTAGTACCTTTAGTTGTGCTGTTTTCTTGCTTTTGGAATGAAGTGTCCAGCATTTTTGCACTGGGCCCTGCAAATTACGTAGCTGCCCTGCCAGGAACTCACTTAAGGGGCAAGGAACTGGGCTGGTGGCTAGGAGCCACACCTTGGTTGGAAGGGAACAAAAAGCTAAATAAAGGCCAAGCTTGGAGGTCATGATGCCTAAATGATGGATGTAGGAAGCAAAACTTGTGGGAGGTGAGCTGATGTGTGGACATGAACTTACAGGAGGGTTAATATTCCTGGGAACCCAGCATCACATGGGTGGGGAGTCCTTTCTTTACTTTGAGGGTGTATTTTATTTCACTTTACTTTTTGCAACTAAAAGATAAAGAAAAAAGTTAACAAAGGTACACAAGGATAAATTATTCCCATTTTACAGGTGAGGAAACTGAAAGTCACAGTTATTAAGTATGTATTTCAAGGTCAAGGTTAGAAAGTGACAAGTTTAGTCTTAATCCAAATACTGATGCCTGATTCAGTGGTATTTCTAACTGCCTCTTAGCACCATCCATTTTGTTTGCCACTGTTAATCATGACGTGTAACATTATTAGTTCCTGATAATCTTCCACTTGCCAGGTGGTTTGTCTACGATGTCATTTGATTCTCAGGCAATTCGTTCAGATGGTTGGTTTTATACACATTTTATAAAGGAAGAAACTAGAATCAGAAAAGCTAAGTAATTTACCCAAGATCACACAACCAGTAAATCTGTCTGACTCCAAAGTGCAAACTCTTTTTACTCCACCACAGCTGGGCTTCAATACTGAGCTGGCTTAAAATTTGATGATTCAAAGGGAGAAGGAATCTGTTTTAAAGTCTATGATAATGTATATGAAGTTTTCAGATTTTTAAGAACAAACCTTCTCATAATTTTTTACTTACATGAATACTATTTAATATACGTTATCAAAAATTAAGTAGATAAAAACAGTAGAGACAGAAAATGGAATTTTTTTTTTAAACTCAAGGTAAAGATTTGGCATAGATCTATCACTCAACTAGCTAGTTAGCTAGTTAGCTTCTAGCTAGTTGACAGCTAATGTGCACAGAGATGGGAAAATCAATGAACAAATATACTAAACTTGGTTATTGATCAGATAATTATCATTTGTTTTATATCTTCGCCTGTCACATATCCCTGTCAGTTAAGATGGCAATTTCATGCATATACTTTACTGATTTTTCTCTACAGGGACCCAGACTCAATATTTCACACAGTGCTGCCTATAATTAAAAGTATTAGAAATTCCTCAAGATGATAATGCTTCTTCACATTAAAGGCCTCTTCAAAGTTATGGCTCAATAATTTCACCTTTTTTTTACTATTACTGCTATAGTTTGTCATAGCTTATAAAAGAGAAGATCTTTTGTAGGACGACCAACTGTCCAGTTGCCCAGGACTAAGGGTTTCCCTGACATTCAGGACTTTGTCAGTGCTAAAATCAGACAGGAGGAAATTTTAAAACAGTAAAGTGTTGCATAATTGAATATTGAATTTTTAAAATCTGGGGCTCTAAACTCATTTTTGTCCCCAATTATCCATGTTATTTAGAATAAGATAATTTAACATTTCACCTAAAAAGTGAGAATATTAGTGTCTATCTTTTATATCTTTTTTTATAAGATATAAACATGTATTTTTTAAGGGAAAGAGAGGTTTCAACTAGCAACCTTATACAGAGGATTCTCCTAGCCCTGACCTCTCTTGATACAATCTATACATTAAAAAGTGAAACACTGAAATTGGGGATTCCCAGTGATTATTGAGAATTAATAAAAATAACCCTAGACAAATTTGAAAAATTTTTGCAGGGTGTGTGATAAAGACCTAACTTCATTTTCTTCTACATGGGAGATGATTTTTGCTGGGACCATATATTAAACTACTCTTTTCTCACTGAATTGAAATGACACATTTATCACATGAACTTGGATCCATGGTTAACTTTCTAATGAGTTCTTTGCCTATTCTAGCTATGCGCCATTATCATACTGTTTTCATTCAAGAAAGCAGGAGTCTTAGGATTGAAGCCAAGCAAAGATGGAATGTGGGAAGAGGTAAGAATGGCCAGAAAAAGGAAAGGGAGCCCTCAATTCCCTGCAGAGTGAACAGATAAGGACTGTGGTTTGGGTAATTACGGCTTTTGATGGCTAAAGACAAAAACAAGCAGTATAAGGGCAGTGGGATCAGAAAGGAACCAAATATATCAGGAAACTCCATTTTAGGGAGCACGATTTAAGAGAGGTTAAAAAGGCCAGCAACTCTCCTTTTTAATCTAATATAAGGATGCCAGGTTACCTAAACTTTATGGAGGCAGCTGTGTGTGGTTGTGTGTCAGCAAAGGGGCGGAGGGAGAATCAGCATTTCTCTCCTAGTCAAGAAAAGACTTGTCTTGACTTTAGTGCAGATTTCGGCCAAGCTGTATCATGTCTTAATTGATATAATACAACTTGAGACCATCATCCTTCCTGAAGCATACCTCCTGGCCTGCCTAGGGACCTAGGATATTCCATTACTCATGTCAGACAACAAAAGTGTAGTGTTTTAAACCACTTTCACCATCCTGTCAGTGTCCTGCTAAATAACATAACAACACTTGATATCGGTGAACCGTGAACATCAATCAATATAATAATTAGTCCCTGAATTCTACATTATTCCATCCTGTAACACCTAGAGAATCTTCATGTTACTTTAAGTGGTCGTGTTAGCATCAAAATATGTGTAGAATCCTGAAATTGCTACACCTTAGGGAAAAAAGAAAAAGCACCCACCTTACTAATAAGTTGTGCTCTGTGTCCTGCAGATAACAGTCCCGTCCACCAGGGGTCCCTAGCTCACTGACATTATCTGAATCTAACTCTTCTTTGGGATGTACAATACTACAATACTAAACCCGTGCTGTCCAATACTATAGCCAAGAATAAATAATGAATAAATAAAATATAAAATTTAAAATTCAGCTCCTCAGTTGCACTAACGACATTTTTAGTGCTCAATATCCACACGTGGCTAGTGATTTCCATATGGGACAATACAGATAGCTAACACTGCAGAAAGTTCTAGTGGACACTACTGTACGAAATCCTGTACGTGTAATTCATCAATGTAGAAATAAAAGTTCAGGATCACACTGTTAAAAGGACAAAGAGGCAGCACCTCTCCTGACCGCCCCAACTAAGTCTTCGGTATGGTGTTTGAATCGTCCCTTTATCCAAGTGGGGTCCAGGGTGGATGATGAAAACATTCTTCATGATCACATTCAACTTACTCTCCCCGCACAGCCAGCATATTCTATCTCTTTAATAATTCATAGATATCACTCCATTTTTTTCTCTTATGGAGAATATCAGGGTCAGCAAATTGTAAGAAACAGTTGTGGTTAAAGAAAAAAAAAAAAAAAAGAGTCCCCACCTCTGCCCTTAACAGCTGAGGAAACAGAGTTGCTGAACTTCTCTGGGCCTGCATATGCTCCTGCATAAAATGAGTGGGGCGACCAGATGTTCTCTAAGACCTAAGACACTCAAGTGCAGCAGCATTATAATGTGTAAAACTAATCTCTGGCCCATGCAAGAGATTCCAATATGCTTAGACTGTGTGAGCAGCTTCTGCCACATGTCACAGATGAGTTTTAAAGTCACAGAATGGTGTTGCTTCAGAACCATTTTGGTAAATAGCATTAGCTAAATGTTTAGACCATAGAAAGATAACTGTTACTTTTAGTACAAATATCATTTTTCCTTTTATTTAAGATGAGACTGTGACTTTAGGATAACTGTGACCTCAAGAGATAATGCTTATTCCATTCTTTATTGTGAATGTATCACGAGTACATCGCTAGTCAGTGAGAATACAGTATTTCAAAATAATGATGTACTTTATTCCAAAGGTCTCAATGATAGACTTAATCTAATGTTGTAGTCATTAAAGAAATAATCCTTCCTAGGTGGCTCCCTGAATTATTCCTCTCTGTAAGATGCCACTCTTTTAATAGATAAAGAGATATCACTCTTTTAATAGAAACATATACACGGGCTCTATTCTTTGTTCTATACACTCACATTTTGAACAAGTGATTTAAAAATTTTTTTATTTTAAGGAAAAACATGAGCTTCTTTTCAGGTTTAATGCTGCCACTTCTCTCAAACTCGAGATGAAAGTATGTTTGTACCTGGAGTTTCTCTTGCAGGTAGCATTCATCCTTCAGTGCGTGGGCCAAACCCTCACCCATTTGTATGTAGTTCATTGCTTATCATGTCTATAATTCATAGTGGGTTGAATATGGGGAAAATCAGTGATAAAATGGAGTTTAAGGAGAGAAAATTGTGGGCAGGAGGAAGCAGTGATTAAAATGGAAATGGTGGTCAGGAGCCTCAGTTGTTTTCTCCAGGTGCTTTGTTGTCAGAAATTTAAAAAAAAAAAAAAAAAACTTTTCTATCAAACTCCACCTGAATTCTTTCAACTACAATGATGCAAAGAAAATACACGCTAATTATGAGCAGGAACATTATCTATTAATATGTTAATGAAGCAGGTTTGCTAACGGTGAAAGACCTGAATTTTAATAAAATTTTAAGAGCTTCTTGATTACGTGTTTGTTAGTCGATATGATCATTTAACATTATCTCTAGGTGGCTTTACATGGAATAAAACCTACATTAGAACTGTATTCTAAACAGGCCTTAATGAAGCAGGTGAGGATACCATCTGTGACATAAACACTGTCAGCCAGAAATTCACTTCAAAAGAAATGTAAACTAGTTAACAAGAAACATGTTATCATACCTGCCAGTAACAGCTTTCAATGTAGGTAATTTATTTATGCATTTACTTGCTAATTTTTTCAAACATATTTCCTTATGAAAATAATGGTCGATTGAATTAATGGGTACTGTCTTTTAATACTGGAAGGGTTACTTTTAATTTAAAAAAAAAAAACAATTCTAGTGTCCTGTTTTGACAACATCCCATACATAGATGAAAACTGTTTTATCCACCCAAAAACAGACCATTGAGGAAACAACGGAAAGAGTCACCCAAAATCCAAAATCAAACCAGAATCAGTACAGAAACCTCACTGATGTGTCTTTATGAATAGGAGAAATTGCGTTACCTGTTATCCAAGATGATTTTGGCATCAAAATGGCTGGTAATCCCCATCTGCCTCTCCAGAATGCAGGTGAAGGTGCTTGGCATCAATCACCACTCTGCACATTGGAAGCCTGAGGACCCTGGTTAGAGGTTGGGCCTGGATTACAAGCCAGGTCTTCTGAAGAAGGCGCGCCCGAGGAGGCCGCGTGCAGCCCAAGATGCAGAGCCCCAGTTCCATTAGCCGTGGCGGAGCCGCCGAGGGCGTCTGAAGGGTGTGGGCCGTGGGCCCGGTTGTATCACTGGGGGGGCTGTGGTCCGGGTGGCGGAGCCGCCGGGAGCGTCTGAAGGGTGTGGGCCGCGGGCCTGGTTGTATCGCTGGGGGGTTGTGGTCTGGGGGTGGGCGGGGCCTGCGTCTTCCCACGACGTCTGAGGCAGTGATGAAGCCATCAGTGAGGCAAGGCGAAAGTTAACCCTAGAATCCTCGGAAGGGCGGCTAAGAACCGCGTCTCAAGTGCTTGAAGCGCCCTTAACGCTGCATGGGCCAAGAGTGAAGGAAAGTAAAGAGGGTAGGTGGGTGGGATGAGGAAGAGCAGAGACCTCTTACTCTCCCCTTGTCCCTCTGAGACACTTTGAAGAGAGAATGCAGCGGAGAGGTTATTATAGGAAATCACTTCCGAAGAAGCAACCCCATCTTAGAAACCGGAGGTGCTTCCTCCTGAGCAGAGTTCCTTCAGTAAATGTGGCGAGGATTCAAGCACATTTCTTAATTTCCCAGGGTCTGTATTGTGATGGTGTCAATGGAACATATTTCTATGGTAGTTATTGGAAATTGATAATACTCTCCTAAGTTCTTGATAGGGTTTCTAATGACATTTTCAAGGGTCTCTTTAAAGGTTGATAAGAAACAATTCAAGAAGGCAACTGGCCATTTCCAGGGCTTCTAATTGGGCCCTGGGTGAGTTTCTTTGAGTGCATGCTGCCCTCTAGGGGTTGAAGCACTTGGCATAGAGGAGGATTTCAGAGTTTTAAGAGCCTTACTTGTTTGAGGGAATGAAGTGCTTTCCTAGAATTTTGATAAAAAATGATTCACCCTTTTCATCCAACTGTATTTAACCTCTAGAAATATTTTATTTCACAGAAAGTATCACCTATCCTAAAGGCTATTCTAAATAAAGCAGTATTAGATTCAATATAGTACTTTCTCTTTTTTCAAGAGTCGGTATTTGCCATGATGTGGGGTACGTGGGGACAAATAGGCATTTTGAAACTATAATACTCCAATTCCTGATTAGTCAGTGCAAAAGTCTCTTAGCTTTTATAGGTGGCTTCTCTCAGTAGGGCCTTCCACATGCAGCCACATTAAACTCAGACTTCAATTTTACTGAGTTGTTAATGGCCAGAAGTCAAGAAACAGCAGACCCTCTATTTGAACCCAAGTTTTCTTATTCCAAAATCAGTGCATTTCTCATTTTGCCACCAGAAAAAATACACCTGGCTATTGCTTAACTTTTAAACAATTTGTAACTTGACACTTTTCTTTTTATGCTTCTCTGATCTTGTACAATAATCATGGCTTTCGTTTTAAATGAAAGGATTTACAGATAGGTGAGTAAATATGTGACCACCATACATTTTATCATTTGGCAATACATTCATCCAAAACCTCAGTGTTGCTAACATAGAAAGAAAACCAAATATGAAAATTAGTATTGTGGTATAGGCCAGGGGCCAGAGAGAAAGGCAGGTCCTAGAGACTTAGGGAGTGGGCCAGAAAAACTTAAAATAACAATAGAAAACAAAACTAGAGGCACAGGGTAAGTGATAAGAAAAATGGCATAAAATAGTTAAACAGTAGAATTCTGACCTCCTATAGCTGGGGTGCTTCATACATCACAGGAGGACCACTCAGAGAATCACAGGCCTTTCCTGGTGGGATATGCGCTCCCTCCCTGGGGGTTGCTCCCAACTGGACACTTCTCTCCCTTTCCCCTGCCTCACCACCCCTCCCACACTAAACACCACCAACAACAAAAAGGTCGGGGCAGGCTGTAAAACCGTTCTTGCTGCTACAGATTCTGTGTTAGCGGAGGGGGAGTTTGTGGAGTGGAAAGCCACAGCACAGAGAAGGGTAATTCTCAGAGTTATAAACAGCTGCAGATGGCACTTTACACACAGTATGCCCTGTATACACACACACACACACACACACACGAATAAATAATAGCATCACATCATAAATTTGAAAAGGACTTTACCAATTGGTTTTCTAACCCAATTACCTAAAATGCACAAATCCTCATCTGAGCTTCCCTGCTAATCCTCTAAATTTTAGCAGGTCCTTTTAAATTACATTCATTTAAATCTGCCTTTATCTTGAAATCCACTAGTCCTAGCTCTGGTGGTGCTGGTGGATTTCATAGCAAATATTTACTATTTTTGGAAAGATGTCAGTTACATCTTTCCAAAGTTCTGGCTCAATATACATAATAGCAAGGAAGAACCCCACCCCACTCCCACTCTTGGTGACCACACCCTGCCCCATTCCCACCATCTATTCCTAATATATTGTACAGAGTGCATACATACCAGCGTGGTTGCTTTTCTAATGATGGTGTTGATGTTATCAGTGAATTTCACTCTTTTTTCATAACTTCTGAAAATGACTCCTTGAAGTGGAAAAAATCAACGCTGACAAGGCTCTAAACAAAAGAAATCAAACTGTGTACGGTCCTCTTCTTTCACAAAAGGAACTACTACAGAGGGAGGGGAAAAAATCTGTTAATTAATGCTTGAAGTTGCCTTAGAAAGCAGTCTGGCATAACCTTTTCTTTTTTAAAAGGAGCTTCTTTTAAACTAGGTATAAATTGATCTGCTAGTGTGTGTGTGTGTGTGTGTGTGTGTGTGTGTAGAGAAAGAGAGAGACTCAATTGCTCACTTTCCCTGCTGTCTAACTTAATGCTTCCTGCTACAATTGCAGCCAGCTCCTGTGGTCCAGACCTCAATCAAATGGACCACAGCTACTCAACACCTCCCCACCCCACCCTCCTCCTCATCTCTTTTTCCTTTGTAGGCATTTGAGTAACTTCTTTTTCTATAGAAAGATTTCTTTAGCCTTTGGGGATTTCTTTCTCAAATCTTTCATGAGCTTAATTATCTTTCTCTGGAAAATGTGGCTTAAGTTACAGGTTCAGAAAAATAGAGATGTAATATTCATCACCTCTCTCTAATGCTGAAATTAAAGAGGACTATCACAAAGTTTAACATTTTTATTGTTTCTTAACAATAGTGGGTTGCTTATGACTCACCTTCTTCTGTCAAGTATGGTCACCCCTGTCCTCATTTTAAACCAGCTTAAGATCACAGCACTCACTGTTACTGATGGATGGATTAACTTGTCTGGGCAAAAAGAACTAAATGACCCAGAGTGAACTTACTGAGAAGAAATTTCCCAAGAAAATGCTGTACTTCCTCTTCCCTCTTCCCCTGGAGACCAGTTTGGTTCCAATTCAGGGTAAGGAATGAAGGTTTCCGATCTCCCCAACCAGTCATCTCAGCAGAAAAAGTGTTAGAAACCTGGGGCACTTCTCAAACCAATGTCTCAGCTCAGACCCCTCAACTGAGGAGGAGCTCAATACTTAGAGCTCCTCCTTGCCCCACCCAGGCCTGGTCCTAGAGCGCTGCTGATTCATTCATCCATATACATTTACATGGATTTCCTGAAAGACTATCATGTACCAAGCACCATACTAAGTGCTGGTACTACAGAGGTGAACACAATTTATATGGTCCCCGTCTTCATGCCAAGTGAAGAAGTAAGTAGGCAGTTATAGAAGTGTGGTCAGGGCTGTGATGGGGAAGTAGAGAGTGCCATGTGAAGACGGAGCAGGTCCCTGAAGCTGACCTATATTGGAGGACAGACAGGAAAAACCTCTCTGAGGAGGATATGCTTGAATCAAAGTCGGAAGGGTCCTCTGATGACAGAACAAGAAGGAATAAGTGTGAAGAACAAGAAAGAAGAGCTTGATGTCTTTAAAGAACTGGATGAATTAAGTATAATTGCCTATACTGTGTGTGGGGTGAGGTGAGGTGGGAGGATTTGGTGAGCGAGTATAGGGCATTAGAAGGCGGGAGTGGTTCACAGCAAGAAGTGAGACTTAATAACAGCTTATATCCCATGTTAAGAAGTTCAGGCTTGATTCCACAAGTGGTGCGTAGCCACTGCAGGGTGTTAAGCAGATGAGCAAACATGATCACACATGCAGCACATAAACATCCCTGTGAATACAGTGTGGAGAAAAAAATGTAAAGCAAGATGCAAGGAGGAGACTACAGGAACTCAGGTGAGAGAAGACGGTGGTCCATACATTGCAATGGCTCTGCTGCCTGGCCCCTGGACCCAGGACTGGATCAGAGTCTCCGTGAATCACTATATCTCCCCTTTCTCATTCCCTGATGAAGAAAAATCACTGTGAGGCAGGTTGGTTTGTTATTGTTGTGTACTAATAATGTTAATATTAATAACCTTTGTATTTTATGATGCTTTGATATCTTGGGGCCTTGTGGACAGAGGAAGGACAGTCCCTCCCAGGGTTAGTGAATTCCTAGAGATAGCAAGCAACTTGCCTATGAGCATGCCTTCCATATGCAAACTAACCAATCCAGTGCCCATACTCCAAGCCACCTTCCCTATCTGACTTTTACACTCTAGGAGGCAATATTCCTCTGCTCTAATCACCCCACAGCCAGGTACTGGATGACTAGGGACCACCCCTATAGCCCAGAGCCCACTGAAATTATTCAAACTATGCAGCCCTATGATCAGCTGCCTACCCTGCCTTGCTCATTTCTTCCCACAAACAAAAAAAAGTAAAAAATAAAGGCCTTTGCTCATGCTTTCCCCTCACTCCTTCTGCCTCCTGACTAACCCTGGTGCTTCCCCATGTGGCCCTGTGTGGTGTGGCATGCCCCGCCTCATTGGAAACAGTAATTAACAAACTATATTTTCAATAGCAATTGTCTCCTGTTCTGTTGTCCTCACCAAACCTGAATAAAAACAAAATCCCAGGTACATTTTAAAACAAGTTGCATTTCACCTAGGTGAGCCCATTGCTAAGAAAGTCTTAAGAATCTATGACTAATTTTCTTTAGACCTAAAGTGCTATACTTAGTTTTACTTAGTGTTCTTACATGTCACCCTACTTATGTCATCTACAGTAGTTTTGTAAGTTCTGGAGGAGAGTTAACAGTCTTTTGTGAATCTTAAATACAAGTAATATTAGATTTAGCAACCTGGAAATCATTGGAGGCCTTAATGCAAAGAGTTTCAGCAGAATGGTGCAGCAAAAGCTTATTAGATTAAGTTTACAGGAGACTGGGGGATTTCTCCTTTGGCCATGAAGAATAAGCGGCAATAGGAATTACCTTTCAACTGTAAACAACTATAAACTTGATAAAATAGATGAAACAATAGTTTTCAGACATTGGACAGTAGGCAGCGTAGGACTGTGTTCACTGAGAGAAGGGAAACAAATGAGATGAGCTTTAGGATTTCCTAGCTTACCGTTTAGAGCCAGTGTCCGGCCACACTGCAGGGGAGGGGAGCCCAAAGAACCTAACACTCCTACTGAGTTGAAGAGAATAAAATCAAAGTTTGAGGATACCAAGATGGCTAGAATTTATAAGGCAAAGTACTGAAAAGAAGAGTGCTTCACAGAGAAAAAGCTCTGAAGATCACTAGAGGAGTCGTCTTGAGTCTTTGGCTGAGTACTGATTTGCACATAAATGAGAGAAAATTCCCCAAGGCTGGGAAGAGTAGCCAGAACAATTCCCAGAGATCACACAATGCTAGAAGGAGTTCTTGTCCTGAACCAAAATGAAGAGATCCCATAACACATTGGTTAGAGTTCTCAGAAGGATCATGCCTTAGTGATGGAACTAAATTAGTTCCCTCCACCGAAAAAAGGCTGTTCTGGACTCAACCTAACAAAGCTTAAAATCAAGCCTCAAAAGGATCAAAACGATCCACAAATACCTTAACCGGATGGCAGGAAAAAAATCAATAATCTTTAAAGGAATACAACAAAATCCAGTAGCAAATAAAACAAATTCACAATTCTGAATCCAATTATAAATTACCAGGACTTCAAAGAAGCAAATAAATATGACCCATAAGCAGAATAAAAAGCAATTAATAGAGATGGAACCAAAAATGACAGAGATCATGGAATTCATAAACAAGGATTATAAATCTTACAAATATGCTCAAGGATTTCAAGAGAAATATAAACTTGATGAGGAAAGAAGGAAGATATATATATGTTTTAAAGACCCAAATAAAACTTCTAGAGATTAAAAAATATAATACTAGGAAAGATAAGTGAATTTGAAGACACTGCAAAAGAAACAAACCAACATGAAGCACAGAGAGAAAAAAAAAAAGAACATTGGAAAAAAGAGAAACACAATCTTAATGAGCTGTGGGACTAATCAAAGGCTCTAATATATCTGTAACTGAAGTCCCAGGAGAGGAGACTTAGGGAAGAGAAGGGGGCATAAAATATAATTGAAGAAATAAGAACCAAAATAATCCAAATTTGTTGAAAATTATAAACCCATATAACCAAAAAAGATCAAGAAACCCCAAAAGAATAAACATATTTAAACCACTGTAGGCACATCATAATCAAATTGTTGAAATCCAGTGATAAGGAGAAAAATCTTTAAAGCAGCCAAGGGAAAGAGACATTACATAAAGAGGAATAAAGATAAAGAATGACAGCAGACTTAATATCAGAAACCACACAGGCCAGAAGACAACATAACAACATCTTTAAAGTGCTGAAAGAAAAAAACCTTGAACCCAGAACCCTAGATCCAGTGAAAATATCTTCCAAACAAAAAGGTGATATATAAGTTCAAAGTAATCCCAAACAAAATCCTAGCAGGCTTTTAAAAAAAAAATACAAGTTGATAAGCTAATTCTAAAATGTACTTGAAAATGCAAATTACCTAGAACAGCCAAAACAATTTTGAGCAAACAAAAACAAAAGCAAAGTTTTAGGATTCACACTACCAGACTTCATGACTTACCATAAAACTACAGTAATCAAAAGAGTGTGGTATTGATCTAAGTATAGATATAAATCAATTGATGTTTAACAAAGGTATCAAAGTAATTCAAAAGGAAAGGATAGTCTTTAACAATGGTGCTGGGACCATTCATCTATGGTAACAGTTGGGAATACAGAGTATAAGGAAACATACTGATAAAGCAACTAAACATCTAGATGGAAAAAAATGAACCTTGACGCTTACCTCTCAACAAAAACTAACTTTAAATGAATCACAGACTTAAACTTAAGGCTAAAAGTATGAAGCTTCTAGAAGAAAAGCTTCTAGAAAAAAAATCTTCATTACCTTGGGTTAATAAAGATTTCTTAGAGCAAATAAGCTTGAATCACAAAAAAGAATCAATAGATTGGACTTCATCAAGTCTAAACTTTCATTCTTCAAAAAATATCATTAAAAAATAAAAGTGCAAGTCACTGACCGAAAGAAAACATTTGCAAAACCCACATCTGATAGAATAGAGACTTCTGTCCAGAATACATAAAGAACTCTTATAACACAACAAAAAGACAAACAACCTGGTTTATTTTTTTAAGTGGGCAAAGAATTTGAAGAGGCACTTCACCAAAGAAGATATTTATGATGGCAAATAAGCACATGAAAAGATGTTCAACACCACGAGTCCTTAAGTGAATGCAAATAAAAGCATCATGAGATAACTCCACAACTCACTAGAATGACTAAAATGTAAAAAGACTGACAAACCTGGTGCTGTTGAACATGTGGAGCAATTAGAACCCTCATTCTAGTTGTTATTGAGAATGCAAAGTGCTACAGCCCATTTGGAAAATAGTTTGGCAGTTTCTTTTACAGTTCAATATATACTTTTATATGACTCAACAATTGAATTTGTAAGTATTTTCCCAAGGGAAATGAAGACTTGTAAATGTAAAATCAAAGACTTGTTCCTGAACTACAAGGTCCTACTGTGTAGCACAGGGAACTATAGTCAATATCCTGTGATAAACCATAATGGAAAAGAATATGAAAGAGAATACATATATGTATAACTGAATCACTTCGCTGTACAGCAGAAATTAACATAACATTGTAAATCAACTATACTTCAATAAAATATATAAAAAAAGAAGCCATTTTTAAAATGAATAGAGCCTTAAAAGGACTTGTTCATGAATGGTCATAACAGTTTTATTCATAATAGTAAAAACTTGGTAGCAAATCATATGCCCATCAACTCGTAAATTGGTAAACAAATAGTGTGATATATCAATATAGTGGAATAATACTAAGCAATTAAAAGAAAAAAAATACATAGATCAATCACAAAGTATTATGCTAATTGAATGAAGTCTTACAAAAAGGCTGCATACTTTAGGATTACATTTATATAAAATTATAGAAAAGCAAAATAATCATTACAGAAAGCTGATCAGTGGTTCCCAGAGGTTGGAGGTGAGGGTGGGGAACTGACTACAGAGAGGCAGTGAGAACACTTTTGGAGTGATGGAAATGTTCTCTATCTTAATTGTGGTGGTTGTTACATGACTGTTTACATTTGTCAAAACTTGATGTCAAATAGATAAATGTTATTGTATGCAAATTCTACCTCAATGATGATTATAACAAGAGAGAACGGAAGGAGAGAAACTGAAGATTGTGAGTCTAGGCAAGTATCCTAAGAGTTCTGCTAAAACGGATAATAGTTGGCAAGGGAAGGAAGGTCAAGAGAAAATACTTTCATTGTTAACATGGGGGAGATAGCAGTATGTTTGTATGCTGATGGGAATGATGCAGGAGAGAGAAAAAAATTGATAATGTAGAAGCAAGAGAGCAAAATCACTGGCGTGATATTCTTGAGAAGATCAAAGCAGGGGCCGCTCATCTATGGTAACAGTAGGGAAGACAAAGCATAAGAGAGCACTTGCTTTCAAGGCAATGATGTCGTGGCAGACGTCTATGGATGATCTCTCTTCTGGATACTTCAATTTTCACAGTGAAGCAGGAACCTGAGTGTAAGGACGAGGGAGGAGGTGGGAAGTTGAAGAGAAACAAAATGGTATGAAACAGTCAAGGAGGATAATGGGAGGATGAATGGTCTAGAGACATCTAGCATGATGGCCTGGCAACATTAAGGGCTCATTTGAGGTTAATGGTCATAAATTTAAAGTCAGACCAGTCAATGCGGTTGTGTGTTTTTCTACAGCCATACTGTGCTGCCTGGGTACAGGTGCATACTAGAAGGAGAGTTAGATTTAACAAGAGTTATAGTTTTGCCTCGTGTACAATGAAATGAGAGAAGGTCAAGGGGTTGAGGGTATGTTCAAAGGAATGATTATAATGATTGTTCATGGTAGGGTAAGGAGGGAAGTGAGGGCATCAAGGAACTGGGCGATAGTGAAGGGTGGTAGGACCAATGGCTTGGAATAAAAAGCCTTAAAGATGTGCATACCACTTCGGTAAATGATCCATATTAGGAATTTACCCTTGAGAAATACTGAGGTAGATGCACAATGCCTGAAAGAATGTTCATTTCAGTATTTTACATAACAGTAAAAATTATACTATATGTAATACAATTATATAAATATTGAGAATTGGTTAAATAAATTATGGTCCTAAGTTAAAAACAGGTTTTGTGTGATTGTGTGTTTACCTGTCAGGTAATATGTGAGGCTATGCTGTGGATTTATCTGGAAGTTGGACTGAGAAACTTAAAATCTGACACTTCAAATAACTGTTGTTTGTCCTTCCATTATTCTGATATCCACATAAGTGGACTTCCTGGAATAATCAGTAATAAAGTAAATGAGAATGCAATTGGTCCTTGCAGAGGTTTTTTATCACCTACAGATAAGTCATGGCAGAAGAGTCTCCATAGGAATAACCTCACACTAAGCGGTTAAACACTGTGGCCTGATGATCGTTGCTCATGGTGTCTTCAGATGCCCTCCTACCTGCCTGTAAATTTGGAAGTTGACCATTCTCCCAAATGTCACCAAGAGCATGTGGCACAGGTACTGTTCAAAGTAATGGGAACAGGCATAGTTCCTACTCTTCTGAAGACTATGGTATAAAATATACTTTATGGTATCAAATATCACATTGTGATATTTCTTCGGAAAGTTTAAAGGAATAATTAACATTGTAAGCATGTATAATATGTGGTCATAAATTAAACATTTAAGAAGAACACAAACGTAGTAGATTGTATTATTATTCAAAATATCCACCTTCCCTCCTGCCCAGTTGGTATTAAGCTTGATCATGGGACTTTGCTTTAGCCAATTAAATACAAGAAGTGATATAGATCCTTTTCAATCAGAAGCTTTTTTTTTTTTTTAACTTTTTAATTTAATTTAATTTATTTATTTATGGCTGTGTTGGGTCTTCGTTTCTGTGCGAGGGCTTTCTCTAATTGCGGCAAGTGGGGGCCACTCTTCATCACGGTGCGCGGGCCTCTCACTATCGCGGCCTCTCTTGTTGCGGAGCACAAGCTCCAGACGCGCAGGCTCAGTAATTGTGGCTCACGGGCCTAGTTGCTCCGCGGCATGTGGGATCTTCCCAGACCAGGGCTCGAACCCGTGTCCCCTGCATTAGCAGGCAGATTCTCAACCGCTGCGCCACCAGGGAAGCCCTCAATCAGAAGCTTTAACAGCCATGGTATGTTCTCTTTCTCCTCTGAAATGTCCTATATAGGGGATTGTTCCTTCTGCCTAGGTCTCAGGATGAAAATGAAATAGTGCAGGCTGCAGGGATATGGCACATCAATAAGAAACAAACCTTTGTAGCTTAGACACTGAGATGTTGGGCTTGTGTGTTTTGTAAACAAAACTTAGTCCTAGCTGACTGCTACGATAAACTAAAACAAATTGAACATAACATTGGATGTATGTCTGTAGAATGGAGTAGGGACTACGTTTATGCACTGCCAACTAGCAGATGTTATTCATGCATTTAACACTCACATTAATCAAGTGTGGTAGGTGGTATTAGCTCTAGATGATGGTCTAAGGGACTGAGGTGAAAAATAATTTTACACAATTAATGTGACAACCAACATTCAGTTCTCTCTTTCCACATCAAGGATTGCTCAATTCTCAAGTCCATGTTCTTTCCACTGTATCCTACTGCACTCAGAATGAAGGAGTCCTGAGTTTGTTGCAGCTGTACACAGGATGGACCCAGGTGACTTATATTCCAATCAGTTAGGGAAAGCTTTACAGACAAGGAAGGAGTTCTGCAACTGTAACCATGTGCAGAAAGAAAAAGAGGTAGTGACTTGTAGACGAGGGCATTTCTGAGCAAAACATTAGTCTAAAAAAAGTTCTAAGGCAGGAGGACGACGGCTGGATGATGCAGCACAGCGGACTTCCCTGAGACAATAAGAGGGCTCAAAGCCTTACTGTGCAAAGAGACGTGGGAAGCGAGGAGGTCTTGGTGAAGACCTCCTAGAAAGAGGATGAAGGGAAGTCTTCAATAAGTCATGAGGTTATGGGAAAGAAGAGCCCTGTTAAAGCAGCCATAGATAGCTATGTTCATAGGGGTAAGGGTCAATTTAAAGAGAATTAATTTGGATTTTTGGTAGATATTTTGGCTTTTGTCTTCTTTATATGCAGTGATGTGCTGTTACCACATCTGTGCAGAATTGGGCCCCAGAGTCCCCATGGAGTCCTTAGTTGGTAAGAAGTTAGAGTTCTCACCATCCTGGGAATCCCCACACCTAGATGCCTAAGATTAGACAAGTTTCGCAGCCTCCCTCTGTTGTCTGAAAATTAGCTGGCTGAGGCATCATATAGTGGCAATGAAGGAAGAAAGGTAATGTTAAACTGCAAAAGTGCCTTTTCAGAGGGATTGGAGGCAACTAAAAATTCTAAAATCAATTGATAATTCCTCTACCTTCTAAGACTTCACAGACATGGGTTTTGGGTAGTGGAGTTTTCAGAAGTCCATGATTTACCAGAAGCTGGTGAATTACATCTCCCCTGGAAACCGTATTGCCCTGTTTGAACTCATATCAAGTAAGAAACTAACAGCCAGCTCCTCCTGTCTATGTCCTTTTGAACCACTTCACAGTCTGGTTTTTCCCTTGTTAAAGGCAGAAATGGTATGATTCCCAGTGCATGACTCTTGGTACAGGAAACAATCTGAGGCTGCAAAGAAGAGGAAACTAAAGGATAGAGGACAATTGTTCTTTCCAAGCCAATATGATCCGGGTTCTCTTTGTGGTTGTAATTTACAGTGATACAAATGAGATGTATCCCTGCACTTTCAATAGCTCACCTCAATCTCCTATTCATCATATCAGTATTATAATCATGAGAAACCAAATGTCATATGAAAATAAGTATCCTTAAGACCATAGCTTATTTATACATTCCTGTATTTTCCATATTATTTTACAAAGAAAATATTTTTAGATTGAGAATAACGAACTATCCATCCTACCTGGGTCTGACAAGTGAGACTATAAAGTAGAGGTTTTCTTTCTCATTAAAAGAACTGAACATTTCCAAAATCTGCTTCTATCCCATTTATATGTGTATTATATGCATGTATAGAATATTTACATATTTAAAGTTAAAGGGACTGTTGTGGAATCAGGTTGCTCAACTGTTCGGCATACCTGAAGAAATCTGAGCACACGTTCACTTTCTTCTCAATCGGTGACAAGTTAGGTGAAGAAGATTCTTGTAATGTTGTCTGGAAAACAAAATTCTGGGAGCTCCATTACATTCTGTTGGTTGCCTCTGCTCCCACACACCCCCAAACTGATAAAATGATTAACCTTATCTAAGATAATATTTCATCCCCAAATATGGAAAATAAGAAAATCCTACTCTATCTCTACATTTTTGACTTGAGTTAAATACAAAACGTTCCCTACAGTGA
This sequence comes from Balaenoptera physalus, assembly GCF_965194825.1. Classification (NCBI taxonomy): domain Eukaryota; kingdom Metazoa; phylum Chordata; class Mammalia; order Artiodactyla; family Balaenopteridae; genus Balaenoptera; species Balaenoptera physalus. Next base: position 62,290,346 of record NC_138883.1, on the reverse strand, counting down.
ATTAGGAGCACCGTTGAACACGTGGCCAGATAAATGACTGAATCAGTCAGTGTGATTAGGCAGGAAAAACAGTTTCTCAGAAAAGCAGTCACTTTCTCAGAAAAGCAGAAACTAAACCAGGTTTCTTTTGTCTTTTCCTGGTGTTTTGTGTCTCTTGCTCTGAATTTCAATTTTGTTGTTAAAAAAAAACAATGTTTCCTGTCATTTCACTGATACTTGTTTGACTGTCAGACCCTGGTATGTTGCAATGACTCAGGGTTTCCTCTGGTTGAGAATTTACCTCCCAAGAGGTAATTTAAACCTAAACAGATAACTTCTTTAGGAGGAAGCACTGCTTAAAACACTAGCCTTGAGCAAAGCTGGAGAAGAAGGGTGTAACAGACATCTCAGGTGAGAGATTCAAGGGCCCTTTTAATGGATTGTTGGGCACTTTAGTCTCTGGTTTAATTTGCAAGCAGCCTCCACTCCTCTTCCTAGTGAATTCTGCCAAGTGTGCTGTCCAGCCCCTAGGAAAGCAGAAGGAGGGGGTAGATGGTACTGCAAGAAGAGAAAAGGGACAGTCCAAATCAGAGCTTGTAGCTGGGGAAATGCATTTGAAAACCTGCTGACTCATAAAGGACCACCCAGTCAGAATGCAAGGGGAAATTAAGCATGACCAAGGTCCCCTTACACGTTCTTTCCATAACACCCTACTCACAGAAACTACACTGAAACTATGGCAGCTTTTGAAATTACATGACCTAAATAAAGACCTAGGGATTTTTATTGGTCCATAGGGCAGAGTATTGAAGAGAATATGATCTTCTGCCTCTAAAATCTGATGTTACTTTTCTGGATAAACAACAGGAACTCTCTGCTGGACATACTTGGGAAAAATGAGAACCCCAATGCTTAAAATTGGGGGTAGGATGTGTGACTGTTTAATAGCCTAACTGATTCTTCCTGGTTAAAACACCACTCTATAGATCAGCATTGAAGGGAATACTGTTCACATCTTCAGTGAGCTTATAGACTGAGTAACACGAATGGTGGGAATACAGGAAAAAGGGGAATGTCACATACCTTTGGTTATTAGTCTGGGCAGGGGCATTGGAGGGGAGTTAGGTGCAGAATTGGACTTCTGAAAATAAATCCACTCCCACATGATGGCCTGGAGAAATGATGATGAGTGACCTGGAGGGATACAATTTCTCATGCAAATTTTGAATACTAAGTGATAGAATCATATCCATAGAAATGAGCATGCCCTGTGGTAGGGACAGTACTTCCTTAGCCTTCCAAAAGCTCTTTTGACTGTCTGTTATTCATTTTACAGATAACCTGCCTAGACTGGTTAACTGAAACACCCAGAACAGGTAAACATGGTTAACAAACAATTTAACCATGCCGAGTCCATAGTTATCCTGCCTGGGCATTCTATTCCTAAGTCCAAAACGTTTTAAAGGTAGTGAAGTGCGTGTGGGTTGAAGAGGCAACAATTAATTGTGTTAATGCAAGAGAATAATAAACAACTAAACACCATTGTTAGAAGGGAAGGTATAGGTTAAGCTGAGCTCAAATAACTTCCTTCTAACCCATCAGTAGCACATTATCTAAGATTCTAAAGTGCTAAATTGGTCAGACAAGAGATGTGCTAAGATGTAAGATCCTCTGAACAATGAGGAAAGAAAATTGAAGTGAAGATTGCTATCTCCACCCACAAGAGACTTATGTGAGATGAAGTAAAAATGTTTACAATAGAAGAAAAGAGAGAAAATATGAAGAGGATGATATTTAATAATAAAGATAACACTAGAGACATTGGAAGGAAAAAGATGACTGGGGAAAGGGCTAGGGAAACCAAAGTCATAACGTTCCCCAGGGATCTGGGCCTAGGGGTTGGGAAAGCTTAGAGGAGCTTATCAGAGTCAGCAGCAACCAAACGCTGAGTGGACAATTGGTGTCAACGAAGCAGCAGCAGATGTTTTTCTGGAAGAAGAATGGTGGAATGATAGTCACAGGAAAATATTGTGACCTGCAGACAAGAGCTGTGTTTCACTGAGAGCTGAACAAGAATGCAAACAAACAGACATAGGGGAAACACAGAGGCTGTGTCCAAAAGCTGGAGGTTTGGTAGATGGAGAGGGAGGAAGGGAGGAGAGAAGGGCAGAGAGAGACCAAGAGACACAAAGATGCTAAAAACATGTCTCTTTGCCAACAAACACATGAAAAGATGCTCAACATCACTAATCATTAGAGAAATGCAAATCAAAACTACAATGAGGTATCACCTCACACTGGTCAGAATGGCCATCATCAAAAAATCTAGAAACAATAAATGCTGGAGAGGGTGTGGAGAAAAGGGAACCCTCCTGCACTGTTGGTGGGAATGTAAATTGATACAGCCACTATGGAGGACAGTATGGAGGTTCCTTAAGAAACTAAGAATAGAACTACCGTATGACCCAGCAATCCCACTACTGGGCATATACCCTGAGAAAACCATAATTCAAAAAGAGTCAGGTACCACAATGTTCACTGCAGCTCTATTTACAATAGCCAGGACATGGAAGCAACCTAAATGTCCATCAACAGGTGAATGGATAAAGATGTGGCACATATATACAATGGAATATTAGCCATAAAAAGGAACGAAATTGAGTTATTTGTAATGAGGTGGATGGACCTAGACTCTGCCATACAGAGTGAAGTAAGTCAGAAAAAGAAAAACAAATACCATATGCTAACACACATATATGGAATCTAAAAAAACAATACTGATGAACCTAGTGGCAGGACAGGAATAAAGACACAGACGTAGACAACGGACTTGAGGACACAGCGGGGGAAGGGGAAGCTGGGACAAAGTGAGAGAGTAGCATTGACATACATACACTACCAAATGTAAAATGGATGGCTAGTGGAAAGCTGTTGCATAGCACAGGGAGACCAGTTCGATGCTTTGTGAAGACCTAGAAGACCTAGACTCATAAGACAAGTTTATGATGGCTGGGTAGTATACGTGCTGTCGCCACATCAAGATTCCAATTGTCCACTTTAATGGCAGTTTACAGGGTGGCTTAAATGTGGGCAGCCGAGGACAATGATAACATTCTGTGAGGTTTACAACTGCTTTGCACAAGTCACTCCTACACATTGAGCCTCAGTTTCTTATCTGCAAAATGGGTGTATTATATATGCCATGCATAAGGTTTCTGCGAGATCAGCTGTGAAAGTGCCTAGGACAATGCCTGGAACACAGTAAGTGTCAATAAAAGTTTGCTGAGTGTGAATCTGCCTTGTGATATTGGTCATGGGTGACAGGTATGAAATACTCTCATCTGGGGAGGGAGATTCTAACAGTTCTCACAGCTGCTGGGAGAGGCCTTGGGTTTAGCTTCCCTCAGCAGAGCCCTGGAGGAATTGATCTTTTAGATCAGAAAGGAAATTGACATTTATTATTTCCAGCTTATCACAGGTGTGAACAGAAGATAAGTGACGGCCTGATTCTCTAAAATGGGTGGGTGGTGATGGCAGTACATTAATAACTCTCCCCTATGGCTTTTCCTCTCTAAAGCAAGGGGCCTAAAGGAAAAGAAGCAAAAGGAGGTGGGTAACAGTGTAGACATGAGGGATCCTGATGCTAATGCCATAAGAAATGTCTGCCCTTCTCCTGCCCAGGACACAGGCTGGATTGCTATGGCTGTGACCACCTCTCTGGGAAGCAAATAAATGGTCTTTCATATTGGTTAGACCTCTGGGTGAATCTGGTTGAGGACATGCTCTCCCAAAGAGCCTCCGGGGAAGAGTCTCTCCATAGTCCAGATCCCTTAGTCCCATGGGCCTCATATTTAATAGACTCTCCCTGCTTTGCATACCCCAAGTCCTACTTTCTCTGGAGCTCCAGGAAAGAAAAGGCCAGAAACTGAACAGGTGGTGATTTTGCACTTTCTCTCCAATAATATTCAGGTCTTTGTCACCACCAAGAGCAGAGAATGAGCTACAAATCTTTACCTTCATTCTTGGAGAAACACCCCTTCAGGAGGAAAAGAGCCAAGCGCCCAGCCAGCTGACAGCAGGGACACATTCTGAGCCCGGCCTTCTTCAGAAATCTTTCCCTCCTTTTCTTTCCCATCTGCTCTGCCAGGGCTAACTGGGAAGTCCCCAGGGCAGTTTCCAATATATGTCTTACAACATCCAGCCTCCCACACCAGCAATCATTTATTAGAAAGAGGTTTTATGATACAAATTTGATAATCTCCCAGGCACACTGGCACTGTTCTAATTGAAGTTGTAAGCCCATGAAATGCAAGCCCTTTGTCTTCCTGAAGGCCACAAGGTTTAAAAAGATACTATTGTCCACCCTAACACCCACTACATTGTCACCAGGGACTGATTAAACAGAGTCCTGAATCGGAACAGTGCGGATTTTGTCTAGGTCCTTTTCAGGCCTGACAATGCCCTTTTCAGTTCCCAAGACAAAAGGAGGTTTAAGGATCGAGATTCTTCTAAGATAACCGCATCCATATGGAAGGCAAGGTGGCCAGCAGCTGAGACCCAAACACCCCTCTCCCTTCCCCCTCTGCCCTCCTTTCTCTCTCCACCCCCCAAAATCCCAGGTGATAACACTGCCTCTGCTACCCACCCCCTACCTCCTCCTCCATTTCCTCCTGGGACCAGAAAGCTAAAGCCCCAAAAAAGACCCAATGCCTACTCCTCATAGACCTCATCAAGCCCTTACTCCCTCCCCTGGATCTGATACCCAAGACTGATCTTTTCACTCGAATCTCCCTTCAGTGGCTGGCAGAGAGGAAGGTCCTCACTTCTCTGGGAGAGTGACCACTGCACTGCATGGGAGGCCCTGCGGCTACTGATACCGAGGGGATACCCAAGCGAAGAGCAGTTACAAACCCCAAGAGTAGAACACTAGGTCCCCCACCCGGGTGTACATTGGGACCCTGGGTGAAATGAGACCGACCAGCGGATCCCACACCTATGTCAGGCCCCCAGGGCTTTCCTCCCTCCGCTGGCAGCCCTGAACTGGGTCATTCCCCGCCACCTTTTAATTTCTTCACCACGTCATCCACTCCCCATCCCACCCTGGCCGGGTGTTACACCAAGAAGAGGCAGAAAATCACAGCTGCCAAGTGAGGCACTCGCAGGCTCAGCTGGGGGTTACAAGATCCCCGCATACTCCTCGGGTCCCTGAGACCTCGCTGCCGCACTCCGGAAACGAGTGGCCAGCAGTCAGGCCTGGGCTGCTCCCCGGCGCAGCACGCTCAGCCCGGGCCCCGCTGGCGCTTCTCCGGAGAATCCTAAGGGAGAAGCTCATCACGCCCTCTCGTTATGCCCTGTCGTGGCCGACTCGGTTGACCTTTGGTGTTAGAAGCTCCAGCAGCTCCGGGAGCCCTGAGGGGGGCTCCGTCTCGCTTCGGGGACAGAGCCACCTCCCGCTAATAGATACCCCAGAGGTGCCTCTGCTTTCCCTTTCCCCCTTCCCCCAGTATCTTCCTAAAGCCGTGTGGGGACTGCGATCTGCCCTTCGGCCCAGCTCGGGGTGGGCCTTAACTTGGCCGGTTAAGGAGTGGGCCGGCGCCCCGAACTCCGGTCGGGAAAGCACAGCTCCCACCTACGTTCCCGGCAGGCACGCAGGGGGACCCAACCCTACACATTTTATTCTCGCACCGCAAAGAGGAAAAATACTCTATTTCTTTTAAAATACGTCGCTCCCCATACAAGTAGCTATTTTAAAATGTACAAATAAGGTTCAAGCAATAAAATCTAGCTCTGGGGCTGGCGGTCGAGGGAAGAGGAGAGGATATATCTTGGCGAGAGTTCCGGGTGCGCTGGCTGACGAGGGCGGGGCAGGGGACCCCCGCGTCGAAGGAGGAGGGGCCCGGGACGCGCTCCAGGTCTCCGGCTCTAGCCCTGCTCCGGCCGCAGAGCACACCCCAAGTCCGGCGTAGCCCCAGGTGCCCGCGCCCCGCGGCTGCCTCACCAGTTCCAGGAGACCAGGGCGGGGGGCGCTAAGTGCTGGTAGGCGGGAAAGAGGCCGAACGCCGAGCCGGGACCGAAGGCGGTATAGCCTGGCAGAGGGCAGGCGGCTGCCGGGGGCGCGCCGCTCTTGTCCCGGGCAGCGGCCGTGCCCACCTCGCCGCTGCCACCGCACGGTTGCCCGTCGCGCACCAGCACGGGCACCACCACGCGGCGCAGCAAGCCGGGCGCGGCGCGCACCTCGGCCGCCGCTGCCAAGTCGGGCGCCTCCGCGGCTCCCGGCGCGCGCGCGCGCTTCAGCTTGTAGCGATGGTTCTGGAACCAGATTTTGACCTGCGTGGGCGTGAGGCGCAGCAGGCGCGCCAGCTGCTCGCGCTCTGGCGCTGACAGGTAGCGCTGCTGCCGGAAGCGCCGCTCCAACTCCAGCGTCTGCGCCTTGGAGAACAGCACCCGCCGCTTCTTCCTCTTCTCGGCGTCCGAGCCCGGAGACGCAGGCCGAGCGGACGGCCGCTGCGACGAGTCCCGCGGGCTGGCCTCTGGGCTGCTCTCGTCCGAGGCTAGGGACGCAAAGAAGACACGGCCTGGTGAGACGCCGGCCCCTCCGCGGGCCGGCCGCCTCTCGCGTGTGGGCGCCGACCCACTCGCCCGCGGCTTTTGGGATGAGGCCATTTCCTTCCCTGGGCCCATATCTGAACACCCACCTCTCCGAATTCGATAACCTTTTACACCACAACCTGGGACCGCGCCCCCAAAGAAACCCGCCCCGGGTTAAAACAAGTCGGTCCTGGTCGCTGCGCTGGCAGACGAATTCACTGCAAGCTGCCTCACCAAAACGGGCCACTTCCAGGTCGACTGCACTGCGGTTTGCCGAGGTTTGCAAAGCCCTGAATCCAGGCTCGCCAGTGCTGCCCATCCCAAACCGAGGCCGGGAGAACGTGGCCACTGTTTCAGGCACTTAAGGGCGGTGTCTTAAATATTTAAATATTCTGACCCCTAGAAACAGAATCTCAGATCCCGGGCGTTAGTGCCGGGCGCAGGGATCTGATCTCAAGATGTGCCAACTGGCATAGGGGTTTGAGGAGGACAGAGCCTCTGGGACAGACCGACACTGAGGAAACCCAGACCCTGGGCTGGGGTTTCCGCTTCCCAGCCCCGCGAGGGCCGGAGGCTTGGCTCTGCGCTCCCCACTTCCCTCGCCTCCACCCCTGCCGCCGTCCACCGCTCACTCACAGGGGTAGTGGCCGCGCTCCGATTCCAGCCAGGTGGCGTAGGGGCCGGGGCCGGGGGCGCGTAGCTCGGGCTCCCGCCTCCGCAGGTGCTGCGCGTCCTGCTCCGGTAAGTCCAGGAGCCTGCGCACGGTGAAGCCGAGGCGTCCAGAGGTAGCCATGGCCGAGGAGGGGAAGGAGGCGGGGGCAGGGCAGGCTGGGAACCGAGGGGCGGCCGGGGACGCCGCTCCTATGGGTGGGCGTGAGAGGCGCACGCCATGCACTGGCTGCCGAGATATTAGGGCATCTACCGTGGAATCCCTGTTTATATAAACAGCTCTTCCCACCCGGGCGAGGTCCGGGACTCCCGAGTGTCAAGTACCTGAATGCGTGCGGGACCAAAGCCCCGGCGAGCCCGGAAGGTGCCACCTCCGCCCCCCGCCCCGCCCCGCCCCGTCCCCCGCCCCTCGGGCGCCCCGTTACCTCCCAGAGGCGGCAGGAAGCAGCCCTTCGCATTAGCGATTCTGTCTGATTAGCCCAAAGTGGGGACAGATAATGGGGATTGTTGCCAAAGAATAACATCTTGGGTGGCGAGCGGTGGCCACCGACCGCCGGTCCCAGCTTCCTCCTCCTCCAGGGCTGACATCGGGCCTGGCCCCGCGGGAGCGCTGGGAAGGGTGGGGGCGGCATGGGTGGGTTTATGAGCACCCAGGAATTTATTCCCTGTTTGCTTTATTCCTCGAGCTTGTTTGCTGGAGTGTTCGTTTCCCGCAATTATCCGTAAAGTGATTTACAAGACGGCGTTAAACCCTGGCGGGCTCTCTTTTTCTTTTTGGTTGGGCCCCTCCGAGGATTCAGAGGCGAGAAGTTTCAGGCGGGCACAGAGGAGTGGCTTCGCCCCGCCGGCGTCTGTGCCGAGGGTTTTGAAGGCCGCTAGGAACCTCCCACACCCCAAACATCTCCCACAACTTCAGGGGTGCTGGGGAAGGGCTGGCAGCATCCGGGGGGCCCCAGCTCGGCGCCGGTTGCTCCAGACCAGCAAAATGGAGGCGGAATTAGGCCAGACTGTTCTCCTCCCAAGTGCTAGCCTCGTTTTCCTTCTCCCGCCAGGTGGCTGGCCTTTGCGGGGCCAGGCCCCGCTCTAGGCCCCATGGGCGGCGGCGTTTCCAAGGGCGGCTTACGAGGGAGTTGCTGCCTCCTTGGCGTCGCCAGGTCCCCTGGCGCCACTTGTGCACCTGGGTTCCGTAGCCTCAGCGTTAGGCTGGGGGCTGGACATGCAGGCCTCGGGTGACTTGGGCTCTCCGCTCCGCCAAAGCTGCCCGGCCTGGTCTGGTAAGGGACCGACTGCGGGAATTAGGACTGCGCCCGCCGGGCATAAAAGACGGCCTGCCCGGGGTTTCCCGACATCTTCTAGTTCCCCACCCGAAGAAATGATCCGGGTAGAAGGTGCCAGGAGCCGGTCAGGGCATGGATACGTTTTGTTGGCCCGTGGCTTCGTGGTGGCCACGCCTCAGACTAGGGCTGAGAGAGCGCGCTTCCAGAGGCCTCTCCTCCTGCAGCCAGTGGTTCGGGTAGTAGGTTGTTGGATTTCGGTGAGGGCCGCGGCACTTGGGTGGCCGCCCCTGAAATCCTGGCTCCACCTGAGCTGAACCCGGACCTGCCTCCCGTGCAGTTGCTGCTGCCCCGCCCGACCCGGCGCACCCTCCCCAGCAGCCTCCCTGTCAAGCGTGCCCGAGGCGCCCGGGGCTGTGCTGCGCGCTGGGTGGTCGGGCGGAGGCAACCCCAATACAGGCCAACTGCTAGGCCGTGGACAAAGGGGAAGCGGAGCTCGACGTCCCGGACCTGTTGGAAGCATTTGTTCCAGTCAAGATTTTGCATTTGTTCAGTGCGAAATAATGCGTGATTGACGCCTGCTCACAATGCGCTTTAGCGTTCCGGAATAAATCGGAGCTTGTCCTGTGTTGTCATGGTTTTCAATGGGGTTCAATGGGATTGGGAGCACGATCGACTCTGCTGGCCGTCTCTCCGCGGTCTCGGGAATAGATTTATTAGTTATGTCTTTTTAAAGAAGATTAAATTGAAATGACTTGGTTGTCCTCTCTGAGATGGGGCGGAGGAGGGAGCAGGGGGTAGATGGGGGACGGCAGAAGCCAGAAACCCGATGCCCACAGTGCCCAGCACCCAAGCTCCAGCGTCCTAGAGGTTGGGCAGGTCACAGACCGGCGCAGGGCCTCGTGGACTTCTCTCTGGATGGTGCCCGATGCCTGGCAACCTCTGCCAGCCCGTCTCCTGAGAGAGGTGGAAGGAAGGCACCGACAGAGACTGTCCTAGGCAAGTATTAGGACAGACTCCCAAATTCGAGTCTGAACTTCGAGGCTGTCTCAGGTTAGAAGGAGCTCTGGCCTGGGAGTCACTTGGCATCCCCGCTCGGTCCCTAACTAGCTCTAATCACCTCATCACTCGGAGGCTCTTTTTTTCATCTGAAACAGAAGAGAATACATTTACTAACTTCTAAGGACCCTACCAGTTTTATGATTACATCTCTCTGGAATTTTTCTAAAACCATCTTCATTGTGTTAACCAGCAGAGTTTGGTCTCCCTCTTCCCTCCCCTTCTAGACCTCTCATCCCCAGGACTCTGGCTCCACACTCTCCAGAATGTTCTAGAAGAGGATGTGACTGACATCTTTTGAGTTTCCGAAGGACCCTCCACAAGAGTGGTGAGGGGTAGATAATTTTGGAAAGAGAAACAAGTCAGGAGAAGCAAAAGAAGCGTCTTTCCTGGAATGACTGACCTCTCTTAGCCTTTTAATCTATTTAACATCCTAAGCCCACACTAATGTGTAGAAATAAGTAAATGGCACTCTTCAGTTCTTCAGCATCAAATATTTGCAGAGCTCTTCAGCATCAAATATTTGCTTTTACTCTTAGTATTTGGCTACCAAAGAGGAGATACATCCCCCATCTAGCAGTTGTGCTCTAGGAAGGACCTGTGTCTGGGATTAGCTCCAAATATTACTTCTAGCCTCACCTTCCCCAATCTGGGAAGTGTTCCTGGGCCCCAGTCTGTGTTTTGAATGTCCCAGGGAAACTGTACCTGCTGGTTCTGGAAAGCACTGCAACTTCCCTGCTTCATCGTGGACTCTGCACTCGTCCAGTCTTCCTCTCAACTCTGCTCTGGGACTGTACCTAAATTATCTCCAAGAGCCAGAGCCTGGGGACTCCAGGAGCTATTCCATTCAAACCATGCCTTCTGAAGAAATGCAGGAAAGAAGGGGGAGAGCCAGGATTATTAGACAAAGGTGCTTTTTTTTTAATTGCTTCTTCACATTGAATAAGCTCAAAGACATAGGAGGAGAAAATTATTTTGATATTGAGTCAATAGAAAAAAAGGTAGTCAAGATATTAATTTTTATACACATTAGAAATATGCCTATGAATTGCCTCCAAATCACAGGTAAACATCTGACTGGATATTCTTTCCAGGTTTTAAAATATTGTTTGGTGCTCTGGAGACTTGAACTTATTTTGAAACATAGCTTGTGAATATTATTATTTAATTAGATAAGTATTTGTTTCCCTGTAATTGGATGTAGTGCATCTCAATCCCAGTAAGAGTTTTTAATCTTAAGGCATCTGTGCCATAGTGAATATATTTAAGCAGTCTGCACTAATCACCCTTTCAAAAGTAGTATCCAAGATGATCATCACTGCTGCGTGCTTGAGAATTTAAGACTAGAAAATTCTGAAATAAAACTAAAGTATCTGGATTTTTAAAACATGATTGCATCTATATCTTGCATTCCGCTTTTAAATCCTTCCATTTTGGTTAAGTGTTTCACAAAATCCTGCAAATCTATACAGTCTTGAAGAGAGGCAACATTGCAAATTCCCCTTGAGAGATGGAGGACCCTCAACTGCCAGGACATTTTTCTTTGCCTCACAGCAACTGCTCTCCCCTTTTTATCAGCATTCTGGTTAAAATAGCAAAAGGAAAATAAAAATGCGCTTTTGACATTTCCAAGAAGAAGTGAATGATCTTCATTGGCCTTAGGATGGAAAGAAAAGGCAGCATTTAAAACCAGACCTCTTTGCCTTTCCTTCTGAAAACTACTTGCCATGAATAAGTAAACATTTCCCTTTTAATGGTTAATAATCAATTGCTTGGCGGTGGTCCAGGCCTGGCTGCAATTCTTTCTTAGTTGTACTGATGATATATATACATGGGACAGGGAACAGCAATTACTTTCAGACTGGGAATTTAGTACATCTTTGAAATGGGCTTTAGATTTTATTGTTTAATGTCAAATGACAAGATTTGAAAGATCCCACCTTAAATTCCTTAAAATATTGACTTTACATGGACTTTTTTGTTGTGCTTGATCTCTAGGAGAAAAGTTTTTCTGTCCAAATGTTTATCTAGTTGTTTAGTTATATACATGAAAAAAAAATGTAGGGGGTAAAATGGTTCAATGAATTAAAAAATAAATGTATTTAATTAAATATAGTCTCCATTTCTTAAAGAGCTAGCAAATAACTTTTTTATTTTTCAGCTAGTTTATTAGGTTATTAAATATGTCTGGTCTTTCCCATGACTTTGCATGGTATAAGAGTAGCTGTGATAGCATGGAGTGTAAATTGTCAGAATAAAAATAATAATACACTTTGGGGAGGGTGCCAAGTCTTATTTGTCCAGAGCTGAACTTCTCATTTTTATCTAGTCTTTTCTTTTTAAAAAGGTAACAACTTATACTCCTTTGCTTGACTGATATAGTTATAATTTATATAATACAGAACCCTTACTGTGTTTAAGGGTCCAGGCCCTAAGTCACATTTAATGTCACACCCAGACACTGACAAAGTAGACTGACCCCAGGAACATATTTTCTGATACTTGCCCCAGTACCTCACAGAGGCCTGCCTGCAGGGCATGCTTATAACCAGCAGCACTTCAGTTCAAGCCAGTAGTTATTATTTTTCCTTAAATTATCCAAGCATTATAATGAGGTCTCTTTTTTAATATACCTTTACTTTGTCCGAGATTAGCTTTGGGATTTTAAAAGGGTTGCATTATTAAGATGAGATACTATTTGTCTTATTTGACAGCAATTTGAACACTAAACCAATTATTATTCTGGAGGCGTATCTGTTAATATTTGCTGAAAACAAGGACCACAGTTTCTCAGAGAGCTAAAGAATCAAATACTCCATTTTCTTATCAGTGATAATGATACATTAGTAATAAAATATCACTTTATGTTTTATACATTTGAGAATGTTTACAGTGTGCACTCACCCTTGTTATCACATCCTGAGTCACGACAGATTACCTAGAAGAAGCAAAGCTTAAGGAGAAACTTGAAGGCAGACAGACTGTGATATCCCTAGAATTGAAGAAATTAGAGAGGAGAATGAAGAGGGCCTAAAGAGGAGAAGGAGAGTCTATTGTAATAGAAGGTGTTAGAAAAGAATGATTAAAAGGTGAAAGAGAAAGAGAGCCTGTGCTAGCTTAGAGCTACGGGTTCAATTTGATCTCATCAGCTCAAAGAGAAAAAAATGCCGGAACCAGAAAGTTCCAATCAGTAGTGGCTTATATATTCTTCCCCAAAGTCTTTATATTTCTAAAAATTAATGACAATAGCTTCCAGTGTAAGATGAATGAATCCTGAGGATGTAATGTACAACATGGAGACTATAGTTAACGGTACTGTTTTGTATATTTGAGAGTTGCTAAGAGAATAGCTCTTAAAAGTTCTTACCTCAAGAAAAAAAATCTGTAAGTGGTGATGGTTGTTAACTAAACTTATTCTGGTAGTCATTTTGCAATATATACATATACCAAATCATTATGTTATACACCTAAAACTAATACAATGTTATATGTCAATTATATATTTTTTTAAATGACAATAGATAAATGTCAGCTTTTAAAGCATTTCAAGTTTTTCCAGATGAGATTTAGTTCACTCTGAAATGTTCCTTTGGAAAAAATCTTTTTCCCTCTTCCAAGAGGAGGCAAAAGTACACAACAGGAGCATGAAATGACAACCTCACAGGAATTTCCTCATGAAAAAAGGAAAAGAGCTATATATGTTTACTGCAGTCTCTGGAAATCCCTTAGCTAGCAAAGGTGGCTGTCTTTGTATTCTTGATTAAATGGGTATTTGCACTGAAGTCACATACCACACAAAGGAAACAAAACAAAATAAAAATGTCCTTCGTGTTCTGTTTTTCAATCATTTGTGTGAAGGAGGTTCTTGGCCTTTATCACTGTCAGTGAAAAGTTCTTCACTGGAAGGAGACATTCCACTCACCCTGCTTCTTGTACACAGGGAGCTTACCATGGAAACTACCTCTGGAGCCATCAGACAAATATACAAATGACAAAGCTCAACACTGGGCATTTTAGGTTTGGCTTTATCTCAACAACAGGATATAAGGACGGGTGCTTAGAATTTCTTGAGAAATTTATTGTTCTATTTGTCTTTCTCTGAATCTTAAAACCCATAAATTGGACTTATTCAAGTTAGGAAACAACTAAGAAATGACTTTATCTAAGGGATTCTGATACTAAAATACGTATGCTGTATATTTAACATAACTATGTATAGTAAAGCTGCACTTTTTTAGATGATTATTTAATGACAGCTTGAGTATCCCCAAGATAGGAATGGCATCTTTAATATATGTTTATATTTTTTAATGGCTTATGACCTTTAATTACCTGAAAGGAAAAAATTTCTTCTACTGAACAAGTTTTTTGTTTGGTTGTTTAACAAGATCTATCCTGAACTGTTGTTGATTTATCCCTAAAATATTACATTTTGCTTTGTAACGTGGACCTGAAGAAAGTTTTTAAAACAGTGCTTCACAAAAATTATATTGTATTTTTTTAAATTCCATCTGCTTGTCAAGTTCTCATTTAATTTAGAACCAATCCCAGGTCATTCCCTTACAGTTTTCATCAAGTCTGTTTCCAGCTTCCCTCAGTCCATGGTCCACGTGAACCAACTGTAAAGACCATCTGTGGCTGACGGTGTATTTCCATTGCTTGTTTTCTTTACCAGCTCTTCACATCAAACCAAGGCAGTTCACAAAAACTAGCTTGATATATATTCCTGGATGGCTAGGGCATCAGGAGCTGCACACTTTTTTTGGATATGTAATTGGAACTCAGTTCTTGCCTTAGGCAATGGAGCAGGTGTGTGTTTGGGTGGTTTGTGTTGTGAGAAAGAAATGGATGTAGAGCACAGGGAACTCTGCTCAATACTCTGTAACAACCAAATTGGGAAAAGAATTTGAAAAAGAATAGATACGTGTATATGTATAACTGAAATAACTGAACCACTTTGTCGTACAACTGAAACTAACACAACACTGTTAATCAACTATACTCCAATATAAAATAAAAAGTTTAAAAAAATAAAGTTAACTTCGAGAAAAAAAAGACTGGATAGGACCACCGGAGGGGAAAAATAAGAAATGGATGGCTACACATTGGATTTTATTTGCTTCTTTGGCTTTGGCTACTTTTAAAAAAAGAAAGAAGGAAAAAAAAAAACAAAACAAACAAGCCTTTTTTCCTTAAGCAAAAGGATTGGGCTGTAAAACAAATTTAGAGGGGGGAAAATCAAAGAAATAATATGTATGCCTAAAGTTAGAATTCTATTTCTTACATATTATTAAAATGACTATTAAAAGTGATGAACTTTGTGAAACCTCAGATGCCAGAATGCAGGGGGTTATACAATACAATTGACAGGTCACCTCTGCTGAATTTAGTCCTCTGGTTTCTTCTATAGTAAAAAATAAAATAGAAGCCACCCAGGTTTCAGGAATTATCATCTTAATCATTTCTTTTATAGAACCACTAGGAAAAGTACATGAATATCTCTTTTTATCATGTACACTCATTTTTCCATTATGGAGATTTTCTATTATGCAAATCCTAGAGAAGCCAAATCCTAGAGATTTTCTATTATTCCAGTCCTAGTAGGTTCCTGATTCCCCCCATCAGCTGATTGGTCACAAGAACATGCCCAGAGGGCAGGCAGCATAGAGGAGAAACTGCTAGCGTCTAAAAGTGAATCCAGATGTTTGCTGTGAATGGAGGTTGCAGTTGGGCAAAGGGAGGAGAAAGTGAGAGTGAGTGCCTGTGTCAGCTTGGTGATCACCAATCTCCAACCAGCCCTGGCTTCTACCAGCTGGAGGCTGGTAAAGGGCAGGCCAGTGGCAGGGAGTGGGTTTTATCACCTCTGGAGCAGCACACGGGGACCTGTAGAGGAGAAAGGGTGGTTTTGTTCAGATGCCAATTAAGGGACCCAAAGGCCTGCAGCATTTCAAAAGTCCTTGTAGGGAGCAGAGACTGATTTCTAGGAATCCTCTGTGATTTGTTTTTTAGCAGCATCTCAGTGACTAGCAGAGTGTGATTTCATCTTGTCTAAGTTGTATTTGTTTCCAAACCGCTTAACCATGCTAATTGGGGGCACTGGACACTCTTTGCAAGTTGCATTTTTTGAAAAAGATAACTCACCCTAGCAATGAACATAGATTGAAAACCAGTTAAAAGCCAGTGAGAACAAATGGGTCTTAAATCGAGGATGGAACAAAGGGAAGGTGGGGACACATCCCCTAATGTCAACAGGGAGAAAGCCGCACGTGCATAATGGCCATGGGGGCGACCACCCAAGGGGATCCGAGTCACTTCCGGAGACAGAGAGAGACCTGGAGCCAGAGGCCAGGCCAGCCACCCCGGGTCCTGCTCAGGAGGGAGCTGAGGTGGCCGGAATTGTCTTATTCCTGTTCCATGCCCCACTTTTACCCACAGCCAGTTTTCTTCCTCCAAATATAACCCAAAGGCAGGAGGTAGGCGCTCCGGCAGCTGTGGTCAGCAGCCACGCTCCTGGTGATCTAGAGGCCATTAATGAGAGCGTTAACTGGAGTCAGTTGAATCACACAAATATATAACCCCTCCCGCTCCCCACCGAAAGGCTGCCCACCCAGTCAGCTTTATTATCATGCGAGGCCCTCAGGAGGCAGAAATTTTGTGAAAGTTGTAATCCACAAATATACAGTGGTCTATGTCATGAGCACCAGGCACTGAGCTAGTGCTGAGGCTGGTCTGGTCAAGCAGAAGGCCTAGTGCAGGAGAAGCAACCTGATTTTTCTTTCCAACATGCACCACATTTGGGGGTCAGAGACACAGAACCAGACCTGGGTTTGAAGTCTGGCTCTCCCAGTAAGACCTGAGTGACCCAGGTCAAGTTTTATAATTTCTTGGAGCTTCCGTTTCCTCATCGGTAAAATGGAAGTGACAATTTCTTTTGCGTGTTGTGATGACAGATACTTTGTGTGAAGCGCCCGGCACAGTGCTTACCCACAGTTACTAGGTGCTCAATTAATAGTGGCAGTTGTTGCTATGATGATAATATATCTTGGGGAGGTGGGATACACGTGGAGAGGCTGGGTTTTAACCTCATATAGCCAATGGGAGCAGTCCTGTAAGTTTAGGATCATCAGTCACAGAACTGAAGTGAACTTTATCTAGTTCACAGAAGGAGAAACTGAGGCACAGAGAGAGACTGGGTGACTTGCCCATTGTCTCACAGAGTCTGGCTTGGAGCCCAGATTTTCCTCATCTAGGGTTCTTTCTACTTCAGCACATCCCGCATTACTAGTCCCTGAAGTAGCTTTTCTTCTCCTAACAGTTAGGAAAAAACTGCCTATAGAAGAGATTTCCTTAAACTCAGCAGTATTACCCAGACCCTCCAGTTTCAGATTTTTGGCCTCAGGCCTACTTGCTGCTATGGCTTTCACATCTCCGCTGGAGATGCAAAGGCTCTCATTGCACTTAATGGAAGGATAGAGGCTCAGCCTCCCAAGTCCTAATGTTTTCATTGCCGGGTGCTTCTATAGCTGCCTCAGGTGTCTTTCCGCCAGTCTCTATGCTTCATTCTTCCCAGTGTGTGAATCCCTGAAGTAGCATTTGAGTCCTCTCAGTTCAGCCAGAGCATCTTGTAGTAAAAATTCACTCTCTTCAGCACATGTGAAACACCATGTAAGAGAATCAGATGAATCAGAAACAAATGCATTTGCCGGGAGAGGACCAGAAACAGGGCAAATGTTGACTGCTTTAAGAAAGCAAAGGGAAATGCATTAAGATTTTTTAAAAGGGGATGGGCGTAGAATTCTTCTCCTACTGGGAAAAACAGAGGACAGAATGGTGCTTCACAACAAGGCTAGGTCTCTCACATCAGGCCCTTGGATTTCCCTGTGGGTCTGCGAGCGAACATGGTGGGAAGAAAGTTGTGCGTTGGACTCTGCAGGTCCTGCCTTCCTCATCTCTGGCTGCCTTACAGAGGTGGGACAGCCCTCACTCTGCAGAGAGGAGTGAGCTAGCCCCCAGAGTCCTCAAAACCCAGGCCACCCCACCCCAAGCTGTATGTCCTCCTGCCTTCTTTTCTTTTCTAAGCTCCTTTAGCTCTTACAGTCAACACCATCTGCTTTTCCTCTTACTTGCTTTCTGAACATTTCAAATGTGCGCATTTCATCTTCTTAATTTGATTGTCAGCCTCTTCAGGACAGGCACTGTACTCTGTAGTTCTTCTGTATTTTCAAAAGAAATACTTGATTTTTTTGATCGACATAAGAATACATTGCTAACTATAAGACAACTGGACGTTTTAGGTTTAAAAACATTTCATTAGAAGGAACGTGTTTCTTCTTTGCCAAAGGTGTATCTAATCAGATAATAATGTGAGTCAGGATTAACTTCCCACCCAACCAAAGCGATATAAAATCATTTCCTGCTTGAGGTTATTGTGGAATGCCACAGGCCAGGGGTATGTCGAGAGAGGTCACCCTTATTTGAGAGAACTGGTAATGCTTCTGATCTCAGAACAGATTAAAAGGGATTTTATTGTTTGTATGAAAAGTTCTCTTTCCTTGGTCTGTATAAGACACAATAGATAACAGCTGATTCAAAACAGTTATACTCTAGTGTATAAATATGTAAACATGGGTAAGTATGTATTTAGACAATTTAAAAGTGTGTCTCATTTACCCAGTTATAAACAGCTGTCTGAGAGCAATTACGATTTATCATGTAAATGCTTATTTGCATAATTCAAAATATGAATATTATTTGCTCCATAAAGACTGTAAATAAAAGGCAACCTGAACTTTCTCATGCTTAGAGTTTTATGCTAAGTTTTTACCTTAGAGGAGACAAAAGCGTTTTGTTCAAAATGGTACTTAAGTTTGTTAATTCTAGCAGGTCCAGATAATAGCTAATTTAATACGAAAAGAGCAAGAGCTTTAAAGTAAAGGTGAGTGGCTGAGAAATAATGAGAGAAGTCACACTACTCTGCTATTTTTACTCCTGAAAATTTACTATGTAGGGATGATGAATTGCCTTACAACTGTTTCCACTGAACATGAATGTTTAATGGTGAATTCTTTCATGGCATTTAGCATATTATTTTATGTACTACAATTTGATATACACATAATTTTTCAGTAATATATCATTATTTTTTTAAGTGTAGGATTATTTAATGAGTATGCTTCCAAGTGGACTAAAGTTCATTTCTCCTTAAAATATAACTTCTACTTTTATGAGTACAAGTAATAAAATGTGGACATCAAAACTTCTGCTCAGGTATTGCCTGATGTATTAGTTTTCTAGGGCTGCCATAACCAATTACCACAAACTCAGCGGTTTATAACAACAAAATTTTTTGTCTCCCCACTACACTCAGAGAAAACTAATATGCAAAGTAATGTCTCTCAGCACTAAAGGATCCTAATATTATCTGAATTATCCTTCCTTTAAGAGTGATTTGTATGTTGCATGGTTTTGACATTATAGACAGTATATTATTTGAAAAACTGGGAATTCATATGTGACATATACTATATTGTTATATAGTATATTCAAGGAATATTTATTGAGTTTCCATTATGTGAAGAACAATGTGATGAGAACTCTCTCTTAACCAGATTACTCAGTTAACCAGAACATTGCATTCTTCCACTATTTTTGACAAGGAAAAGCTCATGATCTTTCCTTGATATTAAGCTTCTTTTCAAGGACCTTATTGCTATTATTGTACCACTAATTGTGGACAAATTCTCCCCAGATGGATTAAGTCTCTCTTTGCAACTCTCCTTCAAGTTGAGGGGTCAATCCCTGCCTCCTTTATGCACTTCTTTTCATGCTTCCAGAAAGGAAGTGTGCCAAGCATAGTGCTAAACATTTTATAAAAGGCAGCTCATTCAGATCTCATAGTCCTGGGAGTTATGTTTCATGATATTCCCATATTACAGATATCAATACTGATACTCTGATGGGGTCCAAGATCAAACAGCCGTTAAGTGACAGAACCAGGATACAAATCTGAACGTTACTGTCTCTAATGCTTGTACCTTTGCCGTAGATCTTTGGAGAATGTCACAGTGTGCCTGGCTGCATGCTGTCACTTCCTTGGCTCTCTCATACTCCCAGACCTGTCCAGGAATGCTTTTTGTGCTGCTTCAGCTCTGCTGGTGTTGCCATGTTTCTACAACTCTAATAAGTGACTTCTCATTCCTAGGAGGATGCATTGCCCAAGTGGCTGGGTTAAGAACTTGGAAACTGGGGACTTCCCTGGTAATGCAGTGGTTAAGAATCCGCCTGCCAATGCAGGGGACACGGGTTCAATCCCTGGTCCGGGAAGATCCCACATGCCGTGAGGCAACTAAACCTGTGTGCCACAACTACTGCGCCTGCACTCTAGAGCCCACAAGCCACAACTACTGAGCCCGTGCACCACAACTACTGAAGCCTGCGCACCCTAGAGCCCATGCTCTGCAACAAGAGAAGCCACTGCAATGAGAAGCCCATGCACTGCAATGAAGAGTAGCCCCCGCTCGCTGCAATTAGAGAAAGCCCGTGCGCAGCAACGAAGACCCAAAGCAGCCAAAAATAAATAAATAAATAAAGTGGACAATAAGGTTTTTTATTTTTTTAAAAAAAGAACTTGGGGGCTTCCCTGGTGGCACAGTGGTTGAGAATCTGCCTGCTAATACAGGGGCCATGGGTTCGAGCCCTGGTCTGGGAAGATCCCACATGCCACGGAGCAACTAGGCCCGTGAGCCACAACTACTGAGCCTGCGCGTCTGGAGCCTGTGCTCCGCAACAAGAGAGGCCACGATAGTGAGAGGCCCTCGCACCGTGATGAAGAGTGGCCCCCGCTTGCCGCAACTAGAGAAAGCCCTAGCACAGAAACGAAGACCCAACATAGCAATCAATCAATCAGTCAATCAATAAATCTTTAAAAAAAAAAAAAAGAACTTGGAAACTTACATTGATCAGGAGAGGGAAGAATAGATCATCTCTTGAAAGACCCTTATCAATGGGCCCCCTGAGAAAATCAAAGCAAGAGAAATCAGGGCACCACAGCAGTTCAGGCGTGAGAAAACAAGCCCTAGAATCCAAGCACAGGCACGGAAGTTGGTTATAGACTTCCTTGAACAAGACCAAAAATTTGAATGAGATAATAAGAGCTGAGATGAAGTGGCAGGCAAGGGGCCTGTCCCACCCCAGGGGGTGTCTAATGATACTCATCCGGTAGGAAAGGACTACTGAAAATATCTCATGCTTAAATTTGCAACTATCATGGCCCCAAAGCATTACATCTTCTCTCGCTTGTTTGGGTAAGAGCAATGGAATGGTTGTCATCTCCACCTTATGTCACTACCTCTCTTCTTACGCCTGTGTCCTGTCAGCCCAATTAGACAGCAAGCTTACTGAGGAAAGAGTCTTCCTCTCTTGCCATCCTTGTGTTACCAACAGTAACTTCATCCAATCTCCAGTTCTTGACATTCAGAGAGGAACATGTCTGATAAACATAAATAAATGGGAAATCCAGTCATTGACAAGCTGGGTGAGTTTTAATTCTTCCAAGTTAAAAATTTTGCTTCTTAAAGGAAAGGCATGCTTTTGCTCATGCCGAATATCCCATCACTCAATGAAAGATCCCATAGCCTTTATAATTTATGTGGTGGCTCAGCTGCCACAAAATGCTAGACGACTTGTTCAGGACCAATTCCAGTGTTAGGAGAAATATGCAGAATCATTATATAGTGCTGTTTATTTGAGATTCCTGCCTTTTTGTCAGCATCTACTTTTTAATTTTCTTTTTAGTTCTGGTTACTGAAAATCAAACCTGATAACGGAAGTCGGACCTCTCTGCTTCCAAAATCATACATACACACACAGGCTGAAAACAAATTCACTTCAGTGCTTTGTTTTCTAATTGTACTTTCTATTTCCAGTCAGAAAAAATGATCAATTCACATTTCATGGTGCCTATTAGTGGTGAAAAAGTTAGGTCATAAAAGTGCACCCAGGCAGAGGAATTTCCACACTGGCATAAGCAATCAACTTCCTTGGGTCCTAAACTGCTCCTAAGTTAAACAAGAATCAAGAAATCCAGTTTGAATCACCAGCCTAGCTCAGTACTGTGTAAAAGTTATGACCTTTACCAGAAAACCAGGTATAGTAGGTCCTGCCTCTCTCTAATCACCAGTCAGTCCTGAAGTTACAGAAAGGGCCAGCTTGTATGGACCTGCTTCCTTGTGTCACCTTCAGCCATGCTTCAGTCTCATTTACCACTCGCCCTAATATGTTTCAATTATTTATTTCCTTGCTAGTTCTCATAGCAAGCCTATGGGAGACGTTCGTTTTGCTATCTTATCTATAGATCACCTTCAAGGTAGGATTGTAAAACAGTTTTGATTGCTAAGTGTAGCATTCCAATTTTTTTTTAACATCTTTATTGGAGTATAATTGCTTTACAATGGTGTGTTAGTTTCTGCTTTATAACAAAGTGAATCAGCTATACATATACGTATATCCCCATATCTCCTCCCTCTTGCGTCTCCCTCCCACCCTCCCTATCCCACCCCTCTAGTTGGTGTAGCATTCCAATTTAAGGAGAATTGATCCTTTCCCCACTGAGGTTTGCTAACGTATTACCACAGGCTTATTCATTCTGTTCCTTCAACTAACAAGCACTTAGAAATGCTTACTATGTGACAAAAGCTGTGTTAATTTCTAGAAAATGACATTTGCATAATGTTTTACAATTTCCAGAATGTAAAATCACTATTTCCTTTTATTTGTTTGCAGCTCTAGAAGTTAAGTAGTGTTATCTCCACTTTACAGATCATTAAAAAACTGAGGTTCAGATTCTAGGGCCTTTGCAAGGGCAGGACAGTCATCCAAGGTTAAACTATGGAGAGTGCAGAAGACTACCAGATGCCTCTCCTTGGCACTGTGCTGGAGATTTAATAATAAAAAATGACCCAGTCCCTGGCTTTGAGAAGCTAAGTGTTTAATATATATGTGACCATAGAATTTGCATATAATTTATTATCCAAACAGGACATTTTTGAGAGGAAAAAGAGGCACTGTGATAATTATGCCAGGACAACCGGTGCAAACTGGGAGCGATGGTATTCCCTTTCTCCCAGCCTGTCTGTCCAAGGAGAAAACAGTGCATCTCTGGAGACATATTTGCCCTCACAGAAGCTGGCATAGCCGAGGAGTGTGAAGGAGGGACAGACAAGAGTGAGGTGGGCAGGGAACAGTACCTAGGCTGACTTCATGTTCCAACCAGGTAGTCAGAGATGAACCCAACTTGGGAGGCAGGGCTGCCGATGGGGCAGGCAGCTGGACCGTGGCTATCTCACTGCTGCTTTATTTTAAGCTGCAAGAGAAAAGAGGGAAAGTGAGCAGAGAGTCTCTATTCTCTGGACAAAATTAGTCCATCTTGTTTCGCATTCCCTTCCGGTAAAACCAAGCCACATAGTGGGTGAAAATTCATGAAATCTTTTTCAGAAAAAAAAATTTGTCTGGGTTTTCTTTTAATACACTCCCACTCCCAGGAATTTATTCTCTAACTAAATAGTTCGATGTTATTAAAAGAATTGTTCCCACTGGGTGGATGTTAATCATTAAAAGCCCCAAAAGGCAGGAAAGATACCTTCCTTTGGTTATTCACACGAAGCTAAGTGGAAGGGGTTGTGTTGTTTGAGACTGTGTGCCTAGGATTGAGACTGAATTTGTTGGTTCTCAGGTGGGAATCATGTCTCAGAGCTGGAAGGAACCCAAGGAGATTATCCATTCAGCCTCCTGCTTCCGGACAGTTAACTCCGAACACCTCCAAGGGAATTATGGCTGTCAGGGTAAAGTATGTCCTATTCAGAACGTTATAAAGGGCTTTCGTGCACTGACCCTTCTGCCAGTCCGACGTTTCCCACCACTTCCTCATCTGGACTCGGTGCTTCTGCTGTGCTGATGATGGTGGTGATGATATCTGACATCTCTGGAGCTCTAACAATGCACTGAGCAGTTTGCTTAGCACTTTACCTGCGTTATCTCAGTTGTTCTTCACAGCCCTTTGAAGCAGTTCATATTAGTAGTATTTTTATAGATGAGGAATCTGAGGTACAGAGAAGTTAAGTAACTGTCCCAAGGTCACAAGTCTCCAAAGGTGACTCTACCATGTGCAGTTCGCTTCAGGACGTTCCCGCTGTGTAGACTGTTGACATCTCTGGTCTTCCGTCTGGCACCCTCTTCGCCCTTGAAGATACAGTTTAAGTGCCATGTCTTCTTAAAAGCTGCCTGTGTCTGCAGAGGCTGAGTTCCATGTGCCCGGGCGGCACACAGCCTGTGCGGACGCCTACTGCAGCAGCATCCATCACTCTGTCCCCGCTGCTGGCTTCCGTGACTGTCTGCCCCGCTACACGGAGAACAGATCGAGGCTAGAAACTCGGTCCTTTACCTCTGCTCTCGAGCACGTGGCCCGCTGTCTGTCACTCAGTAGGCTTTCAAATACATTTAACACAGTAAAATATACATAGTCAGAAAGCGGCTGACTTCCCTTTGCAGTGCCAGGGTGTGGGCACGTGGCTGACCTATATGGAGCGCCAACAATCTAAAGAAACCTAGTCACAGAGGGGGCTGGGAGTCCAGTTTGCAATTTTAATTTAGAACTGGCGTTTGGCAGCAGCTACTTTAGACCATGGACTAGTCAAGACTGAATTGATGAAAAAAATGAGATACATTTTTGGAAAAATACTCTAAAAAGTACTGTGAAGCCTGTTGCTAGGTGTGTCAGTTGGCATAACCTACCTGAAAAGCAATTGGATAAAATGTATCAAGGGCCTTCAAAATGTAAATAGGTTTTGATCCACTTTTAGGAATTTTTTTCAAGGAAAGGTCAGAAATATATATAGAAATATGTACGCATAGGTATTATTGCAACATTGCCTTAAAAAGTGGAAAGTTGGGATGGAACCTAGATGCCCAGGGTTAGGGGCATGGTTAAGAGCACGGTGTTACCATCAAAGGTGGACTACAGGGCTTCCCTGGTGGCGCAGTGGTTGAGAATCTGCCTGCTGATGCAGGGGACACGGGTTCGAGCCCTGGTCTGGGAAGATCCCACATGCCGCGGAGCAACTGGGCCCGTGAGCCACAATTACTGAGCCTGCGCGTCTGGAGCCTGTGCTCCGCAACAAGAGAGGCCGCGATAATGAGAGGCCCGCGCACCGCGATGAAGAGTGGCCCCCGCTTGCCACAACTAGAGAAAGCCCTCGCACAGAAACGAAGACCCAACACAGCCAAAAATTAATTAATTAATTAATTAATTTAAAAAAAAAAAGTAACAAATGTTCAAGTACAATTGGTGTCTTTAAAAAAAAAAAAAAGGTGGGCTACAAGGAGCTGCTCATATCGTGTGCAGAGAATTTGTAATGACAAGGTACAGGCTTACGATATGTTAAACAAGCAAACAAGAAATCTTAGAATACAAAACTCTGTGAACAGCATGATTTCAACAATGTAAGAAGTATATGAAAACTAGAAGGAAATATACTAAAACATTAGCAATGGTTTATCTCCAATTGGTGAAATTGGGTAATTTATTTTTTCTTTATAGGTTCCTTTACTTCCCAAGTTTTACACTTTGAGCATGTATTACTTTAATATTTAGCGGGGGGGGGGGCGGGAAATTAGGGGTTTTTTTAAAACACTGTGTGAGACATAACATGTTTTATAAATAAAGTTGAGAGATAATATGTAATTTCTTAATTAAATGACAAATATGCCTTTATCTCTAAAATTTAAAAAATGATTGGAACTAGACAAATATCATTAAAATGGAGTTGTAATAAGTAGAAGCTGAATGGTTTCATGGGGAAAAAAAGCACTTTGGATGTCAGAAGATCTGGTTAATAGTATTTGTGTCAGAAATTGTATAACCCAGGAGAGTCATTTAACCTCTTTTTAAGTTTCTTCATTTGTAAAAATGAATTGTTTGAATCAGATGATTTCCACGTTCCCTCCTGGCTCTAAAAGGCCTATGGCCTTTATCCATTGATAAATCCACTGTTTATCTCATATGTACAAAAATCCACATTTATGGGTGATTTGACTGCACTAGATGAGGTGCTGAGTGCAAATCCATGGAAACCTCCTCTTGTCAGCAGAAAGTTGGTGACTAATTCCTGAGATTAGAGTCAGTGTGGCTGTAAGGACCAGGGAGTAAAAAGGAGGAAGACACGATAGAGAAAGAATGGTGGGAAAGGCATGGAGGTGCTGGGAGAGGCCAGATGGGTTGAGGAGGAAGATTCCTGTTTTGACAGAGTCAGCGAGGGCTGCATGGTAGGCAGTCTGCCGTCTGGGTTGATTGATCAATGGTTGAGAGGCTGCCTGACAACTCACCAAAGGAAGAACAGGGGCTGGAGAAGGGGATGACCTTTCACCCTCAGTTTCCCAGCACAAATTCCCCGGGAGACCCAGTGTCTTATCACCCTGTGGAGTTAGAAGTGAATGACTGAAAACAAAGTTCCACCCAGGAGATGGCCAGAGGGTAGGTTTTTGACTTGTGGTTAAAAACTAGTGAAAGACATGCTTTTAACCAGAAAGAAAGCAAGCATTGGCCCAAAATGTAAAAGAGGGGTAAAGAGAAAGGAGGACTACTGTGGAATTCAAAAGGCCTGTGTCCTAATCCTGGCTTTGCTGTGGTCTTGCTGGGTGGCCAGTGAGCCATTCACCCTTTCCTGCCTCACTTTCTCTCAGAAAATGGAGCCGGCAAGCCCTGTTCCCAGCATCATGGAGGGTGTTAGGAGAATCACAGATGCCAAGAGTGATGGTGCTGTGTAAATACAGTGTCCAAAGTCCTGTTTTTCTTTCTCCTTGGACC
Organism: Balaenoptera physalus; assembly: GCF_965194825.1. NCBI lineage: Eukaryota > Metazoa > Chordata > Mammalia > Artiodactyla > Balaenopteridae > Balaenoptera > Balaenoptera physalus. The sequence continues at coordinate 62,263,919 of NC_138883.1, read as the reverse complement.
AAGTGAATCTGTCAGGGAGTAGAGAGGAAGAGACAGAGACAAAGAAACAGAGAAGAGAGGATCGGTCTCCTCTCAGCCTAAGGGACCATCCCTCTAATTGCTGCTTAAAAAACAGCAGATGTTATATAATGGAAATCCTACAACCTAAATTGTGCCCCAAATTATCTAAGTTCTTCCGAGTCAAAGAGCATTGAAATTCTAGGAGAAACACTGAATACTTGGAATATTCACATGACTTGTACGTGTGGCAAATAGTAATGCTATTTATTTCCTTCTAATGTTATTTTTATCTGCAACTGCTATTAGTCACTGTTGCATTTTGTTTTGCCTATAAAGCCTTCTAGTTTAGTGCTTTAAACGTTGTTGTAGCGCAGTCATATTTGATTAACACGGCCTCAAGGGTAGAGACTATGTCTTCGGCTCCCCTTGTATTTTTAGAAGGGCAAAACAGATATTCAAGTTCATGTTTCACCTGAAACCCAGTTGCTTCCCTTCCCATGACCGTTACTCCCAGCATCTGCATTTAGCTGTGCCCCTTCCAGTGCAGCAAGCCTGTCTGTCACTCCTGCATGACCCAGGAGTGGGCCAAGTGAAGGTGTTGGGGTATCATTTTAGGATTAATAATGGCAGCTCATTTCTATTTATGTATTTGATTGATTCTAATCCAGAAGCTCTGAAATCACATCGATGCTGTGCCAAGTACCTCCCATGAAAGAAGACCTCTGTCAGTCACCCAGCAGAGGAGATGAGTGCCCAAGTGTTTCTGATTTTAAGGAGCCCTCTAATCCAAGCACTTTCAGAGAGCCTTACTTCCTCTGAGCCCTGCATGGATTAATTCTACAAGAGCACCTTTTCCATTAAAGAAACTGATTGCAAACTTCCCTTCTAATTGTGAAAATGCTCACCTGCTCCAAGTAAACAGTTCTGGAAAGATACCTTCATTTTGCTTCAGTTAGTGGGCTGAGGAGAGTGGAGTTTCAACAGAAATTTAAGAAGTTAAAATTCAACAGCCATCCTCACTCACCGAGCAATTTGCGCCTAAGGTGAGTGCAGGAACTACAAAATGACCTTGATCCCATCAGGCACTTTTCAAGGACCTCAATTATTTGGTTTTGACAACAACAAGAACAAAAATCCCTAAGTAAGGGAGCAGTGGGAATGATGAGTGTAAGCAGCCATTGAGATGATCATTAAAAAGGAACAATTATCAAAAATTGAAAACAATCTAAATAGCCGACAATTGGAGAATTATTAATTTTAGTATATTTAATGCTGCAGTGCTATGAAATGATTAAAATCATGTTTTCTGAAGAACGTCTAATGAGACAGAAAAATATTTACCACCTATGTGAGATGGAAAAAGCAGTATGCAAAATTGTATGTACAATTTTTTGAGAATCCCTAGTCCTAGAGAAAAGACTATGCCCTGCAGCAGTTCAAAAGGACAAAATGGATCTAAATTTACTAATATGGAAAGATTCCTAAAATCTGACATCACATCGTGAAAGCACATTTCAAAACAATATAGAGCACAATCCTACTTGGGAGGGATTTTGGATTAGGAAGTTTAAAGGGGACTTTAATCTCATCCGTATCATTTGAATATCTGTAACGAGAGTACATTATTATGAAATTTAAAATCATATTTTTAAAATTTAAAATGGGGGAAGAAAATGAGAAAAAGTACTGGAAGAAAATATTCCTTAAATATTAATAGGTGGCTATCTCCAAATGGTGTGACTGTAGTTAATTGATGAAACTGAAGCCCTTGCAGGATAAATCACTCAACAACTGATCCAAGATTCAATCTTGGTTCTCTGTGACTCCAAAGTTCATGTTCTTTTCATTCCACATCACCTTTCCAGTTATGTGTCCTTAGGTGCTACTGAGTCAGGTTACTGTTAGGGGAAAAGAAGGGACGAGTAGGCACTGGGAAATGGGGGACTACCTTTATTCTTGAACTTTAAGGCTCCAAGTTCAGCAGTGAAAATCAGGCACCAGGCCAGTAAACCAGAGGCAGCAAAAGAGATGGAAATGGCGCCACCAGCTGCTCAACAAACCCCACAAAAACCAAAAAAACTACAGCTCCCTTGCAGCTGTGGTTCACAGCACAGTCTACTTAGGAGCTAACAGACAAGTTCCAGGATCCATCCCCAGAGATTGTGACCTAGCAGGTCCCAAGTGTGGCCCAGGAATTCTGCATTTTCCCAAGTATCCCATGTGGTTCTTAGACCATTTCTTGAGAAACCCTACTCTAGAGATGTTATAGATCCAGAAAACAAATGCATGAAGTGCCACTCTCTCCATTCCCAACTTAGACCATCCTCTGAATCCTTTTTTCTTTCAGAACAGTCCCTTATGCCCATTTAAAGCTGATTCCACTGAGTTAAAATATTGGGTAGGGCACCAGGGTGAGGGGAGAGGGCAGGTGTGGCTGGGCGGAGGAGAATGGGGAGGGGGCAGGTGTGGCTGGGCGGAGGAGAATGGGGAGGGGGCAGGTGTGGCTGGGCGGAGGAGAATGGGGAGGGGGCAGTGGTTGCTCAGCGAAGAGGAGGGGCAGCAGCCACATGAATGCTATGAAGTTTACAAATCAATAAAATGCTCTAATCTCTAGATATGACCCTGCCAAACAGATGACATAATAGAGTATGACCTGTTAAATAACTCATTGTCAGAGGATTATAACAAAAATAATTACAGCAACGAAGAAGTGAGCATCCGAGCCCTGATCATCAGCTTAGCCAAGAGAAAATGCCATTAGTCCACCAGGGTCAAGAAGGGCCGCGATAATAAGGTTTCTTCCTCAAAGATTTGTCCAGATTGCTGCCGCTCCTGGAAAGCAAAACAAAAGTCCTATGTTGCCACCTAGAGTCCAAAGCCTAGAAGTATGGGCTGAGGAAATTTGAATTGATCTGGTTCTTCGGAGAAATCTCTCTGTCCATGTTTAATTACCACCAGCTTCAGACTTAGGAATGCCCATCAGTCCTTTTTTTAACAGGACTTGAATATGTGTTTGAACTCAAGCCTCCAAATGACCAAAAGATTTCAGAATGGATTTCTAGAACCTTGATTAAATGTTAGAGAGAGCATGCCTGTGAGCGTGCCAGGGTGGGGGAGCAGGCTTAACTGCCACTGTCTAACTAGATGGCCTGGGGAAAATCACTTTACCCCTCGGGGCCAAGTTCCTCTTAGGTAAAATAAGAGGACTGAACACACTTCACAATACTGCAAGCCTTTTAAGGCCTGAATTTCCATATTTCTTTAATAGTCTAGACTCTATTTAAATCCAGACTTCAGTCAAACCAAAAATTAGATCCTGCCACCCCCATCTCCTTTAGTAGCACTTCCGAACGCTTCAGAGACAAAGACTCCAGAAATCTGTCTGGGGACAGGCAGAGCTTTGCTCATTTTGATCTGGATTTAGCCAGCATTCTGCTCTAGAGATCACAGAGAGCTTGGAGGTGTCTCTTAGTGTCCTGCATTGGAAGGGTCCATTGTTCTACCTGCCAGACTCATTCTCTCAGGATGAGTCCACCCTTCTACCCATCCTAAACTTCATCCAGCCAGCCAGCCCTGAGCTGGGTTGTTGTGTTGTGGATAAAGAGCCGTGGGGCTGGCAGGGTCTTGGTGCTCCGGCCGGGTGTCAGACCTGAGCCTCGGAAGTGACAGAGCTGAGTTCACGACACTGGACCACCAGAGACCTCCCGGCTCCACATAATATCAATCGGCGAGAGCTCTCCCAGAGATCTCCATCTCAACGCTAAGACCAAGCTCCACTCAACAACCAGCAAGTTTCAGTGCTGGACACTCCATGCTAAACAACTAGCAAGAAAGGAACACAACCCCACCCGTTAGCAGAGATGCTGCCTAAAATCATAATAAGGCCACAGACACCCCAAAACACACCACCGGACACGGTCCTGCCCACCAGAAAGACAAGATCCAACCTCATCCACCAGAACACAGGCACCAGTCCCCTCCACCAGGAAGCCTACACAACCAACTGAACCAACTTTACCCAATAGGGGCAGACACCAAAAACAACAGAAACTATGAACCTGCAGCCTGCGAAAAGGAGACCTCAAACACAGTAAAGTTAAGCAAAATGAGAAGACAGAGAAATAGCAGCAGATGAAGGAGCAAGGTAAAAACCCACCAGACCAAACAAATGAAGAGGAAATAGGCAGTCTACCTGAAAAACAATTCAGAGTAATGATAGTAAAGATGATCCAAAACCTTGGAAAAAGAATAGAGAAAATACAAGAAACGTTTAACAAGGACCTAGAAGAACTAAAGAGCAAACAAACAATGATGAACAACACAATAAATGAAATTAAAAATTCTCTAGACGGAAACAATAGCAGAATAATGAAGGCAGAAGAATGGAAAAGTGACCTGGAAGATAAAATAGTGGAAATAATTACCACAGAGCAGAATAAAGAAAAAAGAATGAAAAGAATTGAGGACAGTCTCAGAGACCTCTAGGACAACATTAAATGCACCAACATTCAAATTATAAGGGTCCCACATGAAGAAGAGAAAAAGAAAGGGACTGAGAAAATATTTGAAGAGATTATAGTTGAAAGCTTCCCTAATATGGGAAAGGAAATAATCAAGTCCAGGAAGCACAGAGAGTCCCATAAAGGATAAATCCAAGGAGAGAAACACACCAAGACACATATTAATCAAACTATCAAAAATTAAATACAAAGAAAAAATATTAAAAGCACCAAGGGAAAAGCAACAAATAACATACAGGGGAATCCCCATAAGGTTAACAGCTGATCATTCAGCAGAAACTCTGCAAGGCAGAAGGGAGTTGCAGGACAAATTTAAAGTGATGAAAGGGAAAAACCTACAACCAAGATTACTCTACCCAGCAAGGATCTCATTCAGATGCGACGGAGAAATTAAAACCTTTACAGACAAGCAAACGCTAAGAGAATTCAGCACCACCAAACCAGCTTTACAACAAATGCTAAAGTAACTTCTCTATGCAGGAAACACAAGAGAAGGAAAAGACCTACAATAGCAAACCCAAAACAGTTAAGAAAATGGTAATAGGAACATACATATTGATAATTACCTTAAATGTAAATGGATTAAATGCTCCAACCAAAAGACATAGACTGGCTGAATGGATACAAAAACAAGACCCATATATATGCTGTCTACAAGAGACCCACTTCAGACCTAGGGACACATACAGACTGAAAGTGAGGGGATGGAAATAGATATTCCATGCAAATGGAAATCAAAAGAAAGCTGGAATAGCAATTCTCATATCAGGCAAAATAGACTTTAAAATAAAGACTATTACAAGAGACAAAGAGGACAGTACATAATGATCAAGGGATGAATTCAAGAAGAAGATATAACAATTGTAAATATTTATGTACCCAACATAGGAGCACGTCAATACATAAGGCAAATGCTAACAGCCATAAAAGGGGAAATCAACAGTAACAATAATAGTAGGGGACTTTAACACCCCACTCTCACCAATGGACAGATCAACCAAAATGAAAGTAAATAAGAAAACACAAGCTTTAAATGACACATTAAACAAGAGGGACTTAATTGATATTTATAGGACATTCCATCCAGAAACAACAGAATACACTTTCTTCTCAAGTGCTCATGGAACATTCTCCAGGATAGATCATATCTTGGGTCACAAATCAAGCCTTGGTAAATTTAAGAAAATTGAAATCTTATCAAGTATATTTTCCGACAACAATGCTATGAGACTAGATATCAATTAAAGGAAAAAAACTGTAAAAAATACAAACACATGGAGGCTAAACAATATGCTACTAAATAACCAAGAGATCACTGAAGAAATCGAAGAGGAAATCAAAAAATACCTAGAAACAAATGACAATGAAAACACGATGGCCCAAAACTTATGGGATGCAGCAAAAGCAGTTCTAAGAGGGAAGTTTATAGCAATACAATCCTACCTCAAGAAACAAGAAAAACCTCAAATAAACAACCTAACCTTGCACCTAAAGCAACTGGAGAAAGAAGAACAAAAAAAACCCAAAGTTAGCAGAAGGAAAGAAATCATAAAGATCAGATCAGAAATAAAGGAAAAAGAAATGAAGGAAACAATGCAAAGATCAATAAAACTAAAAACTGTTTTTTTGAGAAGATAAACAAAATTGATAAACCATTAGCCAGACTCATCAAGAAAAAAAGAGAGAAGACTCAAATCAATAGAATTAGAAATGAAAAAGGAGAAGTAACAACTGACACTGCAGAAATGCAAAGGATCATGAGAGATTACTACAAGCAACTATATGCCAATAAAATGGACAACCTGGAAGAAATGGACAAATTCTCAGAAAAGAACAACCTTCCAATACTGAAGAAGGAAGAAATAGAAAATATAAACAGACCAATCACAAGCACTGAAATTGAAACTGTGATTTAAAAATCTTCCAACAAACAAAAGCCCAGGACCAGAAGGATTCACGGGCGAATTCTATTAAATATTTAGAGAAGAGCTAACACCTATCCTTCTCAAACTCTTCCAAAACATAGCAGAGGGAGGAACACTTCCTCATTCTACAAGGCCATCATCACTCTGATAGCAAAACCAGACAAAGATGTCACAAAAAAAGAAAATGACAGGCCAATATCACTGATGAACATAGATGTGATAATCCTCAACAAAATACTAGCAAACAGAATCCAGCAGCACATTAAAAGGATCATACACCATGATCAAGTGGGGTTTATCCCAGGAATGCAAGGATTCATCAATGTATGCAAATCAATCAATGTGATACACCATATTAACAAACTGAAGAATAAAAACCATATGATCATCTCAATAGATGCAGAAAAAGCTTTCAACAAAATTCAACAACGATTTATGATAAAAACCCTCCAGAAAGTAGGCATAGAGGGAACTTACCTCAACATAATAAAGGCTATATATGACAAACCCACAGCCAACATCGTTCTCAGTGGTGAAAAACAAACCACTTCCACTAAGATCAGGAACAAGACAAGGTTGCCCACTCTCACCACTATTATTCAACATAGTTTTGGAAGTTTTAGCCACAGCAATCAGAGAAGAAAAAGAAATAAAAGGAACCCAAATCAGAAAAGAAGAAGTAAAACTGTCAGTGTTTGCAGATGACATGACACTATACATAGAGAATCCTAAAGATGCCGCCAGAAAACTACTAGAGCTAATCAATGAATTTGGTAAAGTAGCAGGATACAGAATTAATGCACAGAAATCTCTTGTATTCCTATACACTAATGATGAAAAATCTGAAAGAGAAATTAAGGAAACACTCCCATTTACCACTGCAAGAAAAAGAATAAAATATATAGGAATAAACCTACCTAATGAGACAAAAGACCTGCATGCAGAAAACTATGACACTGATGAAAGAAATTAAAGATGTTACAAACAGATGGAGAGATATAGCATGTTCTTGGATTGGAAGAATCAACTTTGTGAAAATGACTATACTACACAAAGCAATCTACAGATTCAATGCAACCCCTGTCAAACTACCAGTAGCATTTTTCACAGAACTAGAACAAAAAATTTCACAATTTGTATGGAAACACAAAAGATCCCAAATAGCCAAAGCAATCTTGAGAAAGAAAAACAGAGCCAGAGGAATCAGGCTTCCTGACTTCAGAGTATACTGCAAAGCTACAGTGATCAAGACAGTATGGTACTGGCACAAAAACAGAAATATAGATCAATGGAACAGGATAGAAAGCCCAGAGATAAACCCACGCACAAATGGTCACCTTATCTTTGATAAAAGAGGCAAGAATATACAATGGAGAAAAGAAATCCTCTTCAATAAGTGATGCCGGGAAAACTGGACAGCTACATGTAAAAGAATGAAATTAGAACACTCCCTAACACCATACACAAAAATAAACTCAAAATGGATTAAAGACCTAAATGTAAGGCCATACTCTATAAAACTCTTAGAGGAAAACATAGGCAGAACACTCTATGACATAAATCACAGCAAGATCCTTTTTGACCTAGAGAAATGGAAATAAAAACAAAAATAAACAAATGGGAACTAATGAAACTTAAAAGCTTTTGCACAGCAAAGAGAACCATAAACAAGACAAAAAGACAACCCTCAGAATGGGAGAAAATATTTGCAAATGAAGCAACTGACAAAGGATTAATCTCCAAAATATACAAGCAGCTCATGCAGCTCAATATCAAAAAACAAACAACCCAATCCAAAAATGGGCAGAAGACCTAAATAGAGATTTCCCCAAAGAAGATATACAGATTGCCAACAAACACATGAGAGGATGCTCAACATCACTAATCATTAGAGAAATGCAAATCAAAACTACAATGAGGTATCACCTCACATCGGTCAGAATGGCCATCATCAAAAGGTCTACAAACAATAAATGCTGGAGAGGGTGTGGAGAAAAGGGAACCCTCTTGCACTGCTAGTGGGAATGTAAATTGATACAGCTGCTATGGAGAACAGTACGGAGCTTTCTTAAAAAACTAAAAATAGAACTACCATATGACCCAGCAATCCCACTACTGGGCATATACCCTGAGAAAACCATAATTCAAAGAGTCATGTACCCCAATGTTCACTGCAGCACTATTTACAATAGTTAGGACATGGAAGCAACCTAAGCGTCCATCAACAGATGAATGGATAAAGAAGATGTGGCACATATATACAATGGAATATTACTCAGCCATAAAAAGAAACGAAATTGAGTTGTTTGTAGTGAGGTGGGTGGACCTAGAGCCTGGTGGATGGACCTAGAGCCTGTCATACAGAGTGAAGTAAGTCAGAAAGAGAAAACAAATACTGTATGCTAACACATATATATGGAATCTAAAAAAAGAAAATGGTTCTGGAGAACCTAGGGGCAGGACAAGAATAAAGACACAGACGTAGAGAATGGACCTGAGGACACAGGGAGAGGGAAGGATAAGCTGGCAAGAAACGAGAGAGTGGCATTGACATATATACACTACCAAATGTAAAATAGATAGCTAGTGGGAAGCAGCCTCATAGCACAGGGAGATCAGCTCCGTGCTTTGTGACCACCTAGAGGGGTAGGATAGGGAGGGTGGGAGGGAGATGCAAGAGGGAGGGGATATGGGGATATATGTATATGTATAGCTGATTTACTTTGTTATACAGCAGAAACTAATACAGCAATGTAAAGCAATTATACTCCAATAAAGATGTTAAAAAAAAATTGGCATCATATGCAAAAACTGTCAGTACCCTCCATTTTTGAATGTGACCTTCTTCATCAAGGAAACCATACCTCTACTGTCCTCTACAGCTCTGCCTGAAATCTCCATGAATTTAATGCAAAATTCCCACCAAATGGGGGCGGGGCCTGCTTGAGATTTAGAACCTGGCAGGTCCCTACAGTCCCAAGCACTTTTTTTCCTCTTTTTTGCAACATATTATTCATTCTTTCCATTCTTGTTTCATACATCTTCTGACACAATTCAGTTCCATCCAACCATTTATTCCAGAATTCTTTCCCAACTCTTCCTATTTATGGCTTTTGGCTGTTGGAAGTGAAACCCACATTATTTATTTGGAAGAAGGGGCCAATTTTTCAAAAGGGTTCTCCGCTCCGTTAAGTGTGTCTCCTCTGAGTAGGTTGTACCGTGGCACCAGGGAGGATTATCTGTTCTAATTTCTGGAGTCAATGCTTCTAAAAATAATCTCAGGCTCTTTTCTTGTGTGACTTCCAAGAAACCTGTGCACCAAGACCTCCACTGTGCTGACAACATGAGAATCCTGCTACCAAACTGCCAAGGAAACACAGGGCCGCTAAGTGGACAGTCTGCAGCCAAGTCAGCAGAGGACCCCCATTTTCAGTCTTGTTTGGAATTATAATTCAGCTCTGAATCTTTCCAGAACTTCAGCCAATCTTTGATCCTTGCAATCTGCTAGTTGGTGGGCTGTGCATAAAGGACAGCTTAGAGAAAAGTGGAAACAATGCCTCTTACCAGCTGTATCTTAACACCAGCAAAATCTCCACTAAAGGCAAGAACATTCCAGTTCAGTTGAGATTTTTACCCTGAGTGGGACTCCCGCTGTTGATAGAACAGGAAAGATATATTTCAAAATTTATGCCAGAAGTTGAAGTGTTGATAGTGACCTATTATAAACTCAAATACTCCATGAAGCCAGTTCTAGGAACCTAGAGGTTATTCAATGGCCCTTTCAGGGTTACTGCTGCAGAGGAGACCCAAGACCCCTCCTCACTTGATCTACAGCCTTGTTCAAAGTCTAATCCACTCCAGAGTCCAGACCTCTGCAGGGTGTGAAGTGAGGCACAGTAGAGACTCCACAAAGCTTTTTAGGCACTACTGTATCAGGAAGTGGATGAAGCATTGGAGAGAGATTTGCAGAGCTGCAAATGTTCTTCACTGTTCATAGTCGTAAAGGAATTCCCAGTGGTTAATCTTAAGGGATTATTAGTATTTGTTATAACTCTAAAGGGACTGCCCATAAATTTGGCTTTTCTAGTTACCCATAAAGCAGCTACTGGGACAACCTAGCAACATAGCAGTTTCCATTGTTTAGCCAAGGCGCAGCATTCTTAAATCCCCAGGGAGCAGAGAACAGTAAATAACCTAGTCTGTTCAAAAGAACCTGCTCTCTGTTGCTGGCCATGTGTTCTGCTTTTAAGCTCCTGGAGTCCCACCCCGCCCCCACCAAAGACCTGCTCCCTTTGCCCTGGCATGTCCATGGGGCATCCTTCATTATACCCACATAGACCATGATGACCGGGGAGGACCGAGTGGAGGAGTAATCAAACCACAGAGGCTCCAGAAGAGTTTCCATACACTCAGAAATAAAGGGTCAAATGAGAACCCTCTGTTTACTATATCTTCTCATTGTACATGACCTAAAAACTTGTCCCAAGTGTCAGGAAATGTAGGTTTGTAGCAGAATTGAGAAAGGAGGTAGAGATACCTTATGATGGGCATTAATGCTGCTCCCTTATTTTTCTAAGCCCCTCTTCTTCCACATGCTCAGGAGGACTGCCCCTTCTGACTCCCTCAAAGTAAGGGACCCTGTGACTTGCTTTGGCCAGTGAAATGTGAGAGGAAGTGAAGACTAGCATCACTTCCATGTGGAAACATCTGAGTCATGTGAAAATCCCCATGCCCCCCATCCCCTGCATGGAAGCACATGTCAATGTCACAATGCCACAAGACCAAAGTCACCTGGCATGTTGAACCAACATACAGAGAGCAGCTGCCTAGGGAATTGACTGAACCTACAAAGGACTTTACGTGAGTGAGAATTAAACCTTTGTTGTTTCAGCCACTGATTTTTTTGGCTTTGTTTGTTACTGCAGCATATCCAGGCTCTCCTGCTGGTACACGCCTCTGTGCTACTGTAAATTCAGTCTTTTCAGTCTGCATGTCATTCTCCTTAACGAGGGAGACAGACGCAATCAGAAGTTCATATTTCTCTCTGATCCCCATAAACATGACAACAACAAGCTATATATTTGGCCTACCCCGCCTTACTCTTTCTTGCTCTAAAACTAATTTCCTTACTCTAAACATTAATTTCCCTTTTAGCTATCTTTAGTACTTTTTGCAAGACTTGCCTCACTTGAGACATCAACTTTTCTAGCCCTGTCATTGCACATCTGTGCCACTCTCCTAAGTTGTTTGTACTTAATATTATGTCTCCCCCCTTACCCCGCCCACACACATACTTTCCATCATTGGTGCATGTTGTTTTTCAGTCTGGACTTAGTAGGGTTTCTTTGTGAACTTCCCTTTATCCTTCCACACCAGGATCATGTAAAATTGCATTTTTGAGAGTTCTCAGCAGTCTTAAGTGGCCTTCCCCTCTAGAGCTTCTTGTGATGGAACTGTGTCTCTTTTGCCTTGTGCTTTAAAATCAGTTTTCCACAAGTCTAAGACCATGGTTCCCCAACTGTGTGCTGGGGTGCCCTGGACACTACAGCAAACTCACAGGCTTGCTGCAAAATATTTTCAACTTCTGAGGAAAACACAAGGATACCCAACATCTATCAGACATCGTATGAACTACTAGCTCAAGATTGTTTATAATTTCACCATTATATTGCATCACATTCTTTTGTGGACATCATATTTTTGCAAAGTTGGATTTTCAGTGGATACTGTAATAAAAAGCAAGTACCATGAAAAAAAAATCAATATAGAACAGGAAAGGAAGGTGGCAGTGTCCTATCTGATTCCAGAGTTTGAAAAGTTGTGCAGTGCCAAACAGGTATATGCATTTAGTATTTTTCATTTAAGAATAAAATAAAAATATTGTCTTTTCTTTCAATTAATGTGTAATATGTTTGCAAACAGCTAGTAAGTTGTTAGAACAGAAATACTTCTGAAGATTTTGGCCCTAACCATTTCTAATACATTAAACTGTTACATATTTCTTTTGGCCTAAGAGCACCATGAAAAAAGTACTGAGACATCGAGGGCATCATGAACTGAGAAAATGTGGGAACCTCTGGCCTAGGAACACACACAACCATACTCAACATCTTGTTACAGCCTCGAAAAGACATGGTCCATTTTCTTCAACAAATGGTGCTGGGATAACTGGATATTCACATGAAAAAGAATGATGCTGGACCCTTACCTCACAAACATTAACTCAAAATGGATCAAAGACCTAAAATTAAGAGCTAAAACTATAAAACTCTCTGAAGAAAATGTAATGGTAAATCTTCATGACCTTAGATTTAGGAATGGTTTGTTAGATATGACACCAAAAGCACAAGCAAAAAAAAAAGATAAGTTGGACTTTGTCAAAATTTTGTGCATTAGAGGACACTATCGAGATAGTGAAAAGACAACCCACAGAATGAGAGAGAATATTTGCAAACCATATGTCTGATAAGGGTCTGGTATCCAGAATATATAAAGAGTTCCTACTACTCAGCAACAAAAAGACAAACAACCCAGTTTAAAAATGGTCAGAGGACTTAATCAGACATTTCCCCCAAAATATACAAGTAGCCCACAAGCACATGAAAAGATGCTCAATATCATTAGTCATTAGGAAAATTCAAATCAAAACCCAGTGAAATACCACTTCACACCCACAGGTTGACCATAATGAAAAACAGAAAATAACAAGTTTTGGCAAAGATATGGAGAAATTGGAACCCTTGTTCATTGCTGGTAGGCATTTAAAATATGCAGCCATGGTGGAAAACAGTTAAGCAGTCCCTCAACAAGTTAAACATAGAGTTACCAAGTGATCCAATAATTGTACTCCTAGATATATATCCAAAAGAAAACAAGTATTCAAACAAATACTTGTACACAAATACTCATAGTAGTACTATTCACATAATATTCACAAAAGCCATAAACAATGCAAATGTCCATCAACTGAGGAATGGATAAACAAATGTGGTATATCCATACAGTGGCATATTATTCAGACGTAGAAAGGAACGAAGTGCTGATACATGATATGATGTATATGAATCTTGAAAACATCATGTTATATGAAATAAGCCAGACGCAAAAGGTCACATATTGTATGATTCCATTTATAGGAAATATCCAAAATAGCTATATCTATAAAGACACAAAGCAGTCCAGTGGTTGCCAGGGGCTGAGGAAGAAGGATTAGGGAGTGACTGCTTTATGGATACAGGGTTTACTTCTGGGGTAATAAAAATTTCTTGTAACTAGATAGAGGTGATGGTTATACAATATCATGAGCGTATTAATTGCCACTGAATTGTACACTTTGAAATGGCTTATGGTTAATTTTATGTTACATGAATTTTATCTTATATGGCTCAATTACATACATATATGTATGTGTATACATATATTTAAAAGCATGGTCTTATGCCAAGGTTTCTGTAACTTCTGCTCTGTTGGTGATTCCCACTTGCTGGTAGAATTAGTTAGGGTCATTTTATCTCAGTCACTCTTCTACCTTGTAGGACAGCAGTTCTTAACCTTTAGTTCACCTTCAGGGGGTCAAAGGACGCCTCAAAACTCTATATGAAATTTGGTGTCCATGTGTGAAGGGAGAAGGTGAATGGCAATGCAGTTGCCACAGAGGTCTCAGCCAGTCCCACTGGGAGTTGTGAAGCTGGGATGGTCTTCAGGTATACCACAGGGTCCAGCAGTGCTTATAAAGGAAGTTGGGCCCAGGCTGCTTCCAGGGAGAGGACAAAATCTTCTGCCAAGAGCAATTTCGGGGGAAGGACTCAAATGTGAGCTGGGGAATGAGTGCCTTGGTCCTGAAAGAGGGATCTGAGAGCACACACCCACATCCACAACAATTGTTACAGTTGCAATAGGACATTAGCACCATCTGGGTGTGGGAGATTCCAAATGCTATTTGCTTCTCTTGCCTGGGGCTTCTTGATTCTTGATCATCACTGGGAATCTTGACTTGGATGATACTTCCTCCAGCTAAAGTTGCCTGACAACTTTCCTTTCAGGTCCTAGTTTGAGGTGCGTGTCTCTGTTGGGGTCTCCTCACCCCTCCAGGTAGCCTTCTTGGGCTGAGCCCCTCTCAAGTGACCCAGTCCAGCTCCCTTGCAGAGACTTTCCTAGCATATTCTAGAAGTGGTCTCAAAAAAATTTTTTTTTGATCTTGCTATCTAAATGTTACCAGAAGGAAAGATCAACTTTTCCAAACCAAATTCATTATCCTTGGCAGATGTGCTCTGTGTTTCGTGTGGCTTGTATCCAACATTTCCCTACAACTGGTCAAATCATTTCACTATCTAAGAATATGATTTGCAACTAATTCATCTTGAAGTCTTTGACCAGAACCTACACTGCTTAAAATTAGCAATGCTACGTGTATTTTATTGAGATTTTTTTCAGTGCCCGTGGTGGGTGATTGCTAACATCTGCTTTGAAATTTTTGCAGACTAAAATCATTATGGCCTTACACTATAGCTGAGAACTTTGGATCTCGATTGCCTGTTCCTCAGTGCGTCAGAGCAGGCTCCGGGACTGTTTCTTAGGAGTATTTTTTACCCTGCCCATAGTTTGTCCCTCATCCCACTGCCATGCAGAGGTGGATTTCGGTTAGACTCTTTAATTTTCAAAGGATCATAACTCTACTCTTAGCCAGTGACTGTCTTTTCCTTTAATTAACAATTCAAAATATTCACCCTTCAAATTCTTGCCAGAAATTACAGTTTTGAACTCTCTGCTCTCCAACACTTATCAAAAATTTCAAAAACTATTTATGGGGGCTGGCTTGAAAAGACACACACACATTCCTTTAGATAGTTAAAATTTTTACCTTAGGATTATACCAAACCATGTGAGTCTCATGCTTTTTGTAGAGGTGTAGATCTGTGCTTTGGCCTACACTGAGTGATTTTATAAGAAACTCACTTCTGAATTTATGGGGGCTGTGGTTGAGAAACCATCCACTTCATGACTGTGCTTCCTCTGTATGAGGTCTCTTGGGTGTAAGAAAAATATGTATTTCTCCTCATGACCTAGCTCGTTGGTAGCTAGTGGAAAGTCTGAATCTTGAAGCTAAGCATATCTTGCTTTTTACATTGAATTATCAAAAATTTCAAAGCCAAATTTGTGACTCACCCCTAGCAACTACCAGCACCTTAGGATATGCATTTTCCTCACAACCTAGCTTGTTTGTAGCTGGTGGAAAGTATGAATCTTGAAACTCAGCATATCTTCCTCTTTACATTGAATTATCATAAAATTTCAAAGCCAAATTGTGTGACTCACCCATAGCAACTATCAAGATCTTCAGATATGCATTTCTTGGTATTGATATTACTATTTTTCTGCCATTTCCTTGTCATAGGCTCCTTCAATTATTTATTTTTATCCTTTTATTTGTATATAATTGCCTTAAATCCTTCATAGAACAAGGATTGGTTATAAATAAAATGAAATAGCCATCTCGACTTCAGTTTGACCTCTTCCTTGCCCAACCACATATTTCATTTGATTTTTTTACAGCACTCTTTACCAAGCCTAATTAAATAATTAATAATAATGATAACAACTGTTGGTTGAGAAATTCTATATGCTAGATTCTTGACATGTTAATAAAGGTCTCATTTAATGTTTACAGCCACCTCCCAAGGCGGGTATTATGTCCCTATTTTACAGAAAAGGAAACCAAGACTCAGGAGGTTTAAAGTATTTGCTCAAAGCTAAGATCAGTAAGTGACAGATCTAGGACTGGAATACTCCGAAGCCCCTATTCTTTTCTCTGTGCTAGTCTGCCCACTCTGTGGGATGATGCTTTACTTTTTTGTGAGTCATCATTCTCTGGGTTTGAGCTGATACAATGACAGGTACCAAAAAACCAAACAAACCAATGGTTCATTTCTCCAATGGGGATGGGAAAGTGAGGGTGGGTGTGATCTCTTAGCCATTTAACATTATTGTCCTGCCTAGCTAAGTCAGTGAGCAGAGCTCCACCATCATTTTCTCTACCCTTTGAAGGAGGTGGAGGCTAGAGCTTAGACCAGAGGTGGAGATGGAAGTGGAAGAAGGAAGAGACAAGAGCTAAAGAGAAATGTTTTACTGGATTTCCAACATGGGACTAAAGAAGGAGAAAGGAACTGGGGGTTGTGTTTTCATTAGCTTGTGAGACTAGCCAATTTGGCTAGATTTTAGTTGAGTAACAAGCAGAAACCTGTATTTTATTATTTTTATAAAGTTAGGTTTATTGAGGAATAGTTTATATACAATAAAGTGTACGCTTTTAATTGTACAGTTGGATGAGCTTTGATAAATGTGTAGTCATGCAGCCACCATCATGGTCAAGATGCAGAATATTTCCATCACCCCAAAAAATTTTCCTCCTGCGCCTTTGCAGTCAGTCTCTTCCTTCTGACCCCTTAACTGCTGGCAACTACATAGTACTGCCTTTTCTAGAATATCATATAAATGGAATTTTTCAGTATGTAGTCTTTTGTATTGTCTTCTTTTACTTAGCACAATGCTTCTGGAATTCATCTATGTTGCTGCATGTATCAATAGCTCATTCCTTCTTTCTGTTGAGTAGTATTCCATTGTGAATGGAAATCACGTAAGTGGATGAGGTACCAAAACTCATTTACCCACTCACCAGTTTATGAACATTTGGTTTGTGGCTTTTATGAATAAAGCTGCTATGAACATTTGCCTGCAAGTGTTTGTGGGAAAATACCCAGGAATGGGATTGTTGGATTGTATGGTAAGTAGAAGTTTGACTGTATAAGAAACTACCAAACTGTTTTTCAAAGTGGTTATAACATTTTGCATTTACACCAGCAATGGATGAGATTTTTAATTGTACCACATTCTGTGTACACTTGCTACTGTCAATCTTTTAAATTTTAGGCATTCTAGTGGGTGTGAAGTAGTATCTTATTGTGATTTTAATTTGTTTCCCTAAACACTAGTGATGTTGAGCACCTCTTCATGTACTTATTTGCTATTCATATCTCTTCCTTTGGTAAAGTGTGTGTTAAAATCTTTTGCATTTTTTATGGGTAGTTCATCTTTTAATTATTGACTTGTAAGTGCTCTATATTTTTGGGAGACAAGTCCTTCAAAAGATAAGTTTTTGAAAATACTTCCTCCTGGTTTGTAGTTTTCCTTTTCTTTAGTGGTGTCTTTTAAAAGGGGGTTTCTAATTTTAATGAAGTCATAATTTTTGCACTTAAATTTAGGGCTATCATCCATTTCAAGTTGGTTTTTGGATACACTACAAGGTAAGGGTTGAGATTCGTTTGTGTTTTTTGCATGTGGATGCCCAGTTGTCCAGCATCATTTTCTAAAATGTCAGTCCTTTTTTCATTCAATTACCTTAGCACCTTTGTCAAAATTCAACTCACTACATATGTGTGGATCTATTTCTAACTCTCTATTGATATGTGTAACCCTTCTTACACCAATACCATCCTGTCTTTATTACCATAACTTTATATAAAGTCTTGAGCTCAAATATTATGAACCCCCCATCTTTGTTCCTCTTTTTCAAAATTATTCTGGCTATTCTAGATCTTTTGCATTTCCATACAAATTTGAGAATCTGCTTTTCAATTTCTAAAAAAAGAGCAGCTTCCTGGGATTTTCACTGGGATTTGTTCAATCTGTTGATCAATTTGGGGAAGAACTGATATCTCAACAATATTGAGAATTCCAATCCAAAAGCACAGTGTATAGGTCTATTTATATAGATCTTCTCTGATTTTTCTCAGCAAGGTACAGGTATTGTACATAGTTTTTAAATTTATCTCTGAACATTTCATTTTCATGCTACCATAAATTGTATTTTTTACTTCAGCTTCCAATAACTCATTGATAATACAGAGAAATATAATTCATCTTTTATATTGACTTTGTGTTGTCTCAACTCAATAAACTCACATAGCAGTTCAGTAATTGTTATGATTCCTTGAGATTTTTTATGTAATCATATTACTTGCTAATAAAGATAGTTTTACTTTTTCCTTTCCAAGATATATGACTCATTTACTTTTCTTGCCTTATTACTGGCTAGGACCGCCAGGATGACCTTGACTAGAAGTGGTGAGAGTAGACATCCCCACTGTGTTCCCAACCTTCAGGGTAAAGCATTCAGTCTTTCACCATTAAGTATCATGTTAACTGCAGGCTTTTGCTGATTCCCTTTTTCAGGTTTGGATCTTTCCTTCTATTGCTAGTTTATATAAAGTTTCTATTATGCATGGATTTCGGACTTTATAAAATGCTTTTTTTCCCTGCATTGTTTCAGGTGATAATATGATTTTTCTTTTGAGCTTATTGATATGGTGAATTACATTGAATGATTTTCAAATGTTGAAGCAATCTTGTACTTCCGTGATAAATCTCCCTTTATTGATGGTCCTGATTATTATTTTTATATATGACTGAATTTGATTTACCAGTATTTTGTTAAGGATTTTACATATACGTTTATGAGGATTATTGTTCAGTAGTTTTCTTGTAATGTTCTTGTCTAGTTTAGGAATCAGGGTAATACTGGCTTAATAAAATGGGTTGGAAAGTATTTGTTCCTCTTCTATTTTCTGGAAGAGTTTGTGAAACCTGCATTTTTAAACTCATCTGTTTCTATTCATTTTACCCCTGACCCTCTATCCTCACCTCAGGGTCTTTGTACATGATTATTTGAAGTACTTTAAAGCTGTCTTTATTGAACTAAGAAGGCAAGGATTTTCTACACGCAGGAGAGGTTCAAAGGCCCTGAAAAGGCCAAGTGTGTATGTGTTCCTGTGCTTCTTCCCAAGAATTATTGTATAACATGAGAGAAAAATAGGGAAGAGTGTTTTAAACCTCGAGGAAACTAACATAAGGCCCATGCGTCACAGCCTCACATGGACAATGGCTACTAATCAGAGGGGAAGGACATTATATCAAAATCCACTCCTTCAAGCAAGGGAGGGTGAACAATGCCAAAGCAAAAACCTCTCTAAGTGTGGCTCCGTCCACTCATATTACCCTCCAGGGCCTTCTGCCTTGAAATCCAAAACCTTCCAGTGAGCCCAAACCCTTCAGGCCTAGAACAAACCTACATTTGAACATGGGTTAAACACACAGGCCAGTTCTTTGAGAATCCATGTTTTTGCTAATGTCTCATAATCTGCCAGAAGCTAGACAAGTGACAGAAAGCCATCGAAGAGGACAGAAGAAGAAAGGGCCTCGTGCAAGCCTGTGATTTTACCCTCTTTCATCTTCCAGCCTTTCTCTCCTGATGGAGAGGGGACTCCTGGCGGGTCCGGGCCCACCCCTTCCCTCTGGCATGGTGAGTGTGGCTCCTCTCTGCACAGCAGTCTAGGTCCCAATCCTGGCCAATTTCCTCACTGCTCCCCAGGAAAGGCAGCCCTGTTCTTGGAGCTCTGGTTAGGGAAGGATAGCTGTATCAGTCAAGGTTCTTGCAGGAAACAGCTGGCACCCTCAAATGAGGATAATCGAGAGTTTAATAAGCACACTCTTTGCAAAGGTGTGGGCAGTAATGGACTAGTAATGGCAGGGCTCCGTTATTGCTCCATGTCTGAAGGGAAGAGAGGAGGACCTGTTTTCCAGAATCCGAATGGAGCAAGCTGTATGAAGAGGGTCTCCTGACAAGAGCTGCAACCCCAGGGGATGCGGGCCAGGGAATGATACCCTCACCTCAGTCTCCTACTGGTGTTCTACCAAACCCCAAGGGAAAGCAGAGAACCAGGGAGCAGGTTGCTGTGTTCCACACAGATGAGCCTCGTCGGGTCCAGAGCAGGAAGGAAGAGTGAATCCAGGGGCTTCCCTGGTGGCGCAGTGTTTGAGAATCTGCCTGCCAATGCAGGGGACACGGGTTCGAGCCCTGGTCTGGGAAGATCCCACATGCCGCGGAGCAACTGGGCCCGTGAGCTACAACTACTGAGCCTGCGTGTCTGGAGCCTGTGCTCCGCAGCAAGAGAGGCCGCGATGGTGAGAGGCCCGCGCACCGCGATGAAGAGTGGCCCCCGCTTGCCGCAACTAGAGAAAGCCCTCGCACAGAAACGAAGACCCAGCACAGCCAAAAATAAATAAATAAATAAATAAAATTTTTTTAAAAAGAGTGAATCCGGATGGACAATGAGGAGACATCCAGGGAGTATCTGTGTACCTCAGAGCCTTTCCTGTATTCTCAGCCCCTCATCACGGGGCCAATGTCCTTCTCCACGCCCTACTTGACGTCTCAGCCCTGGGAGGAAAAGCTTCCCCATCTTTGGAGCGGGAACCAGGGGCCTAGCACTGGGATCCAGCTCTTGCCACTGGGCCACCGGGTGGGGCAGACCGGAAGGGGCGAGAGCCGTGCTCATTCCCTCCCCCAAAGAGAAGAATCAGGCCCCCGGAAAAGGCTAACTGGCTGTGAGCAAAGTTCAACCCTACTCATTCCTGTTAACGTCCTCTGGCAGCCGGGGGCACTGAAAGGAGGCAGAAGTCAGGAAAGTTCCAAGAAGCTTTTACTAAAAATAAATAGCCGTTTCTTACAAGATGCCCAGCCACTAATTAGCCACAGTACTTCTGTATGAGGAGAGGCCCTTTGGTTACAGAATATGAATTTTAAAACTACGCTTCGTCCAAAGTGGCAATTAAGGGCTTTACCCAATCATAATAAACCTTGGTCTTCCTTTCCTAAGCGAGCTCTGCATCTTGCTGCCAGAGCAAACCCATAAGCTCATTCCTGGTTTCCTTCTTAAAACAGAGCAGAGCCATGACCTCCACAGAGCAAATGCTCTTGGACTGCTCCCTCCAGGCTCCCCGTGTCACCGGAGCAGCTTCCAGGGCCCCTTCACAGTGTTGACATGGGTGCAGCCGACCCCAAGTGTCCTTCAGCCCCTGGCCTCAGCCCAGACCCACAGGACACCTTCCGTGAAGGCCGTGCTGCCTGGTGGTGAAGGACAGAGGCTTTGCGATCACTGTCATGGTGTTGGCAGGAACTGAGCAAGAACCTAGACTTTTCCTTCACGGCATTTATCAAAGTTTGTAATTTTACATATAACGGTGACAAACATTTTTATCCTGTGTGTATTCTCTGCCTCTTTCCCTCCCTCCACTCTGCCTCCTAAAGAAGATCATGGCCTTGTCCACTTGGCATACTCCTTTCTCTTCCATCTTGGGACCAGTGCAGGGAGCTGGACGTGAAGCTAGAACAGGAGACACAAGAGTGAAACGCTGGCAGGGCAGGGATGCAGTGGGTGAGAGGGGCGGTGTAGAAGCAGCAGAATTGGGGCCTGTGAAGCAAAAGCAGGTGAGGCGCTGCCAGGTGCTGGCCAGCTGCTGCCAGGCCAGAAGGGAGCCCCCTTGTGGTCAGATCTAACCCTTTCTCAAGTCAAACCAAATTTGGATTTTTGTATAAAATTTCTTGATTGTTGTAGAAGCCAAACAAGACAACCCACGGGCGGTGTGGCCCTACATGCCTGCCAGTGTGTGACTCCTGGACAAGAAGATGTCCATCAGAAAGGAGCAGGAATGAGGGGGAGGGGGTGGGGTAAAAAGCTGGTTTTAAAGGGTCCTAAATCAGGACTTGAGAGGGAATTAGGAGGAGCAGCTGCCAGTAGTGAGGAGGAATTTGAGAGTGGCTGAAATTGAGAGAGGTGATTTCAAAGATGTTTTGCTAGGCATTAAGAATGGACTCCTGCAGCCACTATGTAAAACAGTATGGAGGTTCCTTAAAAAAACTAAAAACTGAATTGACATATGATCCAACAGTCCCACTACTGGGCATATATCTGGAAAAAACTATAACTCGAAAAGATACATGCACCCTTATGTTCACAGAAGGACTATTTACAATAGCTAAGACATGGAAACAACCATGTCATGTCCATTGACAGATGAATGGATAAAGAAGATGTGGTACATAAATACGATGGAATATTACTCAGCCATGAAAAGAATGAAATAATGCCATTTGCGGCAATATGGATGGACCTAGGGATTATCATACTAAGTAAGCCAGAAAGAGAAAGACAAATACCATATGATATCACTTATATGTGGAATTTAAAATATGGCACAAATGAACTTATCTACGAAACAGAAACAGACTCACGGATATAGAGAACAGACTTGTGGTTGTCAAGGGAGAGGGATGGATTGGGAGTTTGGGATTAGCAGATGCAAACTATTATATATATGTGTAATGGAATCACTTTGCTGTATGCCAGAAACTAAGACACATTGTAAATCAACTATACTTCAGTAAAGTAAATTTAAAATAAAACTGAAACCTTGGGCTAGTCATCTAGATGAGCGTAAGTTGCCTATAAAATGGGACTCCTAATAATATCTGCTTTAAATACCTTGGAGTTGTGAATTTCAAATATGATAAAATTATTTGAATCCTTAAAAAAAAAAAAGAATGGACTCCCCACTTGGATGTTACTTCGAGAGACTGAATAAAGATTTTAATTCTTTGGGGTTATTCTTTGGTTGGCAGACTGTGTTGTGTTGCGCTGACTCTACATCATGCAGGGTCACATGGCTGTAGGCCTTCCCTAAGGATAAGTCACAGCTGCATATTTGGGGCTGTGACCACCATCACACTGTGAGCCACCTGAGGGCAGGATGAGGGTCTGTTAAGCTTCTCACAGTTCGCCGAGTGAACTCCTCTCCAGGCCTTAGACCTGGTTCTTTTTTCAAGAGGTACAAATTTAGTTCAAACTCACTTTCACTTTCCCCTGGGCCAATCAGCATAATCAAATCCTGATATAATAAGCAGGCTGGGAGAAAGCTGAGCCATTCACCCATCAGCAAAGCTAGAGTGGACCGCTCCTGAAGCTGCATCCTGGTTCCAGCTGGGCTGGTGTTCCAGTGACAGGAAATGGCCTGAAGGAAACATTTTGTGCCCCACTCCTTGGACCAGTGTTCTCTGTCAGCTCTCCCAGAGGTTACTCACAGAGAGCAGGCTTTACTCTCCTCCTTTTACCCTTAGGAATTGTATTAGTTATCTGTGCTGTGTAAAAAAAACTACTCCAAAACTTAGTGATCTAAAGCTACAAACAGTTATCTGAGTTTCTAATTGTCAGGAATCCAGGAGCAGCTTAGCTGGGTACCTCCGACTTAAGTTCTCTCACAAGGCTGTAGTCAAGGTGTCAGCTGGGGCTGCAGCCTTCTCGATGCTCAACTTGGGGAGGATCCAATTCCAAGCTGGCTTTCCTGGCTGTTGGCCAGAAACATCACTTCCTGGCCAAGTGGGTCTCTCCATAGGGCAGCTCACAGCATGGCAGCAGGCTTCCTTCACAGCCAACCAGTGAGAGAACAAGTCTTGTGTGACCTAATCTCAGTAGTGACAGCCCATCAATTTTGCTCTATTCTATTTATTAGAAGAAATCACTAAGTTCATCCCACACTCAAGGGGAAGGGAATCCACAGGGCTTGAATGCCAGAAAGTAGGGATCCTTGGAAGTTTTAATCCAGCCTTGTTATTCAGGGTCCACAATGGGTTCAAGCAGTGATGTAATGGTCATATCCCTCAGATGTAACTCTGCTCATCTCTTTGAATAAGCTGGGAAATACTCATAATTGTCTACATCAACCAATCTTCCTAAGAAAGTCAAGCACTGATGTAGTTATGCACACGCACCATGGACATAAACCATATACAGATCCTGGGGAGAGTTGTTATACTGTAGTTTGTCGAGGAGAGTGAGCCTGAAACATAAATACAGTATATTTTTTCCACATTCTCCTGTGACCCCTGGGTTTGAGTTCTGGTTCTACCTTTTACTAGCTGTGTGACTCTGGGCAAGAAACTTCCCTGAAGCTCCATTTCTTGATCCCTAAACTGAGGGGTAATAATAGAATTCATGCCACTGGGTTTGGGGTGGGATTAAATAAAAACAATTACATATATAAAGACCTAGCATTGAGGGCTTCCCTGGTGGTGCAGTGGTTGAGAATCTGCCTGCCAATGCAGGGGGCACGGGTTCGAGCCCTGGTCTGGGAAGATCCCACATGCCGCGGAGCAACTAGGCCCGTGAGCCGCAACTACTGAGCCTGCGCGTCTGGAGCCTGTGCTCCGCAACAAGAGAGGCCGCGACAGTGAGAGGCCCGCGCACCGCGATGAAGAGTGGCCCCCGCTTGCCGCAACTAGAGAAAGCCCTCGCACAGAAACGAAGACCCAACACAGCCATAAATAAATAAATAAACAAATTTAAAAAAAAAAATTAAAAAGACCTAGCATTGTGCCTGGCACATTATAGTCACCAAAGAAATCATGAGGCTTATGATCATCATTATTATTCCATTACTATTCTTTAATCTAATGTATTTTGTTTCAAACTTTCTGCTCTTAAAGCCTGGCTTGACTCCCCTTAGGATTAATAAAACTAGTCAATGCTAAAAACTCATGGACAGTTTTTTATGACACCAGTATGTATAAGTTATAATCACAGTCTTTGGATATCTGATGCTGGTAGTCAGCATCAAAATAAAGCATCTCAAAATCAGAACACGTTATTGCAGAAGTTTGCAGGAAACCAAACATTATAGATTGGGAGAAGCGGAGCTGAAT
The DNA here is from genome assembly GCF_965194825.1 of Balaenoptera physalus. NCBI lineage: Eukaryota > Metazoa > Chordata > Mammalia > Artiodactyla > Balaenopteridae > Balaenoptera > Balaenoptera physalus. The sequence continues at coordinate 62,238,885 of NC_138883.1, read as the reverse complement.
CTTCACATTTCACCTCTTTGATCTCGCCCGTATTTTGAATGGGTGATTTCTGGGTGAACCTCCACAGAGAAGGGAACTATGGTCTCATATCTTGTGGCTGGGGTCGAAGGCCCCAAGTGTTTCAGAAGGAAGATGGCCCACAGGCGCCCTGCTTACCGAAGTTATATTCTGGAGTTGAACAGAGTAGACTGTCTTTTACTGCTTGCCTGAGGCAATGTCAGTTGCATTCCAAAAGTTTAGAAATACATGGGTAGACACATGATCTATGAAATAACTGTTGACTTTTCCATGTACTTTGGGCAGGGGCTAAGGAAGACAAAGGCACTTTTTTCCCTTTCTCTTTCAACTTTTTTTTTTTTCCTCTGAGAAGCCGCAGAATTTTGACCCACTTCACATCTGCCTCCTGCCTCTGGTTTTGAAATCTGCAGCCTGATGGCTTGTTTGCTTGTTAGCATGAAAGGCTTGCTCTGGGCCTGTGCTTGCTTGTTAGTAAAGAACCAACAAGCGTTGCAGTCCAAAGGTAATCACAGCCTGAAATCACTTCCAGATGCCAAACCCCACTCCTGATGGTGAAAGCAGACTTTACAATTGCATGGACCAGGTACTCAGTGGCTCTCACCCAATCTTGTTAGGGTTTTGAACATGCACATGTGTTCTCCTCCTCCTTTTCTTTCCCTCCCCTCGCTCCCTCTTTTCTCCTTCTCTACCATTCCTTGCTTTCCTCAACGTGGATCAATTTTAATCTGAAGAGCAAAATCAAAGCCAGATATAACCCAGTCTCAACTCTGCCACGAGCATCTGAACTGCTGTTACCCTGGGATCTGTTAAGTGATGATAGCTCCCTGTTAGTGCTGTAGCCACCAGAGAGATGAGTGGCTCTTTCCTCCAGCGCCATACTCGCAGGATTCTAGAAAGCCTATCCCAGGCAGAGTGCAAATATGGAGAACACTGTTCCTTGGGCAGTTGGTAAAGTTGGAACCAGAGGGATTATCCTACCTCCAGAAAAAAGATTACTGCCCATACTCAACTCAGAATTGGCACAGAAATGAGACTGGCTGACAGAGCTGGAATTCACACTGGTAGAATACGCAAGATTCAGCAGTGACTTGGGAGACTGTGATTTCGATCCCGACATGCTGAGATATATGAGAGCTTCCCACAGAGAGTTTGAGAAAAGAAAGAAGATAGAGAAGGAGAGAGGGAGAAAGCAAGGCTAAAGGAAAAAAAGGACTTAGTACTAACAGAACATTTTTAGAGTTACGTAATTAAAGTACTGAAGTCTGAGAAAATAGAATCAAGAAGACTTTCAAAAGAGGAACTCATCATAGACATACAGTTAAGTCCCCTACATATGAACGAGTTTCATTCTGAGAGCATGTTCATAAGTCCAATTTGTTCCTAAGTCCAACAAAGTTCGCCTAGGTACCCAACTAACACAATCAGCTACCGTTCTACATTCAGGTCCTGTGCCTCAAAAACTCACAGTGCCTCCTCAAATAAAGAAAATCCCCTTGCCATTTCCTGCATCGTGAATCTCTTCAGTTCTTCAGTTACTTCTTCTTCCTCTTGTTTCTCTTCATCCTTTCTCTGGGCCTCCAATTCCATCAGGTCTTTATTAGTAAGCTCCATGTTCTCATCTTTGAAAGTTCACAACTTGAAGGTTTGTATGTAGGGGACTTACTGTATTGACTTTCTCCCCTCAAAAAGTGAGTATCATTGAATCCAATTTCAAGTTCCATCTCAGTCTACCCACTGAAAGGACTTAAGTGGCAGAGTCTTACTTTCATTCACTAATTACTCTCATGCTCCAGGTAGACCTGGCCATTTATGAAAACAAGAATCTGTATGATTTGATTATATGCATGTAAATAAAATGCAAATAAAACATTTGTATACAGCCAGTAGAAGAGCTTTTTTTTTTTCAATCTCTTATTTTGGCTTATGTGTAGTTAGTATACTTAAGTTATTACTTCCCTAATGAATAATTCATTAAATTTTAAATGTAACACAAATGTATTTCTTGCCAGGCAAAATAGCATATAGCTCGCACTCAACCACTTATTCCCAGATGTTTACACCAACAGGGTCCAAGAACTCCATAAAACTAGGATAATAGCACATTGAAAATATCTGGCCACAACTCATAAAAGAACGTGCATAATAAAACTGCTCCCACCGCCCCCATCCTCCCTCCAATGCAAAATTTCCAAATGTTTCAAAGTAATTTTCCAAAGGTGTAGTGGAAGTGGACCCCCCAAATCCAATATTCTCATATTACTGAGACCTGAGTTCAAGATCAAATTGAATAAGTACATGTATTCAACCCCTTTAAAAAGAATCTCTTAAAAGTGAACCCTGAAAAAATAATTTTAAATGGCTGGTGAGCAGTTTGTTTCATTGTAAGGAAAAATACAAGGGGTGTGTGTATATAAGTGTATGCCCAAAGTGATGAATGTATTCTCCAAATGGCCAGGTTTTCACCATCTTGTTAACATCTATGCAACTGAAAGGTTAATTATATAACAAAAGAAAACCATTTGCTAATGCTATCTTTTCCTTTATTTTGTTTTGGAAATCTTAATTACTTTATATCAGTCTCTCAAGCATAACTTATGCCAGACAAATAGCAAAATACCCTAGTTCATTCATTTCTGGATTTTTGTTAGAAATAAGGGGCCTTCAAAAACTGACCAGTTAGATGTCTAGTCAGTTGACATCATCTGTTGGGCTTCATCTACTTAAGAGGATAGAATTAGGTACATAAAGGAGAAAACTCTGCTTCTCCATCAAGGGAGGTAATAGGCAATGATAGGAAACTGGTTAGAATGATATAAACGGGAGGAAGCTATAATATATGAACAAGGCCATGACATACCATGGCCACTCAGAAAGGTATGAATAGTAATGTACTCAGGGAGGTAAGAAAGATGAAGGACTTGTGTCTGACAGTGGAACAAGGCAGTGGACAGACGGGAGGGATGTAATCCGCCGTGAAGTAGAAACCAAACTGTATTTGATGTCAGAAAACCTGGGTTCAAGTTAGGCTTTTCCTCTCGATAGTCATGTGGCTTAGGCTTAGTGTTCTCATCTATAATCCTGAGATAATTGCTCCTACTTTGGATGGTTGCTGAAGAGACCAAGGGAGCTAAGAGGCTTTGCGAGTTGTAAAGTATCCTGCCTGTCAGCCTTACCAGAGTGGGTGACGTTGTATAAAGAGGCAGCTGATGAAATAAACACACCCTGGAACTGAGTCTTACTTTTATTTATACCTAACATGTACCTAGCAGGATGCTGTCCATCTCGCTGCTTTATCTGTTAATGGGGATTGCAGTATTTGTCTTATGTGGTGGTTGCATGGTTAAATGAGAGCCGCTGGAGATTTGTAGAGGGTGAGGCGCTACTCAAACTCAAGGCTTTGTTGCATTTTGGTGAAACACAACACATGCTCATTCATTCATTCATTTATTCAACAGACTTTTTTTTTTTTAACATCTTTATTGGACTATAATTGCTTTACAATGGTGTGTTAGTTTCTGCGGTATAACAAAGTGAATCAGCTATACATATACATACATCCTCATATCTCTTCCCTCTTGCGTCTCCCTCCCTCCCACCCTCCCTACCCCACCCCTCTAGGTGGTCACAAAGCACCGAGCTGATCTCCCCGTGCTATGAGGCTGCTTCCCACTAGCTATCTATTTTACATTTGGTAGTGTATATATGTCCATGCCACTCTTTCACTTCATCCCAGCTTACCCTCCCCCCTCCCTGTGTCCTCAAGTCCATTCTCTATGTCTGCATCTTTATTCCTGTCCTGCCCCTAGGTTCTTCAGAACTTTTTTTTTTTATTTTTTAGATTCCATATATATGTGTTAGCATACGGTATTTGTTTTTCTCTTTCTGATTTACTTCACTCTGTATGACAGACTCTAGGTCCATCCACCTCACTACAAATAACCCAATTTTGTTCCTTTTTATGGCTGAGTAATATTCCATTGTATATATGTGCCACATCTTCTTTATCCATTCATCTGTTGATGGACACATAGGTTGCTTCCATGTCCTGGCTATTGTAAATAGAGCTGCAGTGAACATTGTGGTACATGACTCTTTTTGAATTATGGTTTTCTCAGGGTATATGCCCAGTAGTGGGATTGCTGGGTCATATGGTAGTTCTATTTTTAGTTTTTGAAGGAACCTCCATACTGTCCTCCATAGTAGCTGTATCAATTTACATTCCCACCAACAGTGCAAGAGGGTTCCCTTTTCTCCACACCCTCTCCAGCATCTATTGTTTGTAGATTTTTTTTTAATTAATTAATTTATTTATTTATTTTTGGCTGTGTTGGGTCTTCGTTTCTGTGTGAGGGCTTTCTCTAGTTGCGGCGAGCGGGGGCCACTCTTCATTGCAGTGCGCGGGCCTCTCACTATCGCGGCCTCTCTTGTTGCAGAGCACAGGCTCCAGACACGCAGGCTCAGTAGTTTTGGCTCACGGGCCCAGTTGCTCCACGGCATGTGGGGTCTTCCCAGGCCAGGGCTCGAACCCATGTCCCCTGCATTGGCAGGCAGATTCTCAACCACTGTACCACCAGGGAAGCCCTGTTTGTAGATTTTTTGATGATGGCCATTCTGACTGGTGTGAGGTGATACCTCATTGTAGTTTTGATTTGCATTTCTCTAATGATTAGTGATGTTAAGCATCCTTTCATGTGTTTGTTGGCAATCTTCAACAGACATTCTTGAGCATTAAACTACACCAGATTCTGCCACATTCTACGAATACTGTGGTGTATAAGACAGACCTGACCTTGTGCTCATAAGACTTATAGTCAAGTTTGTTAAGCAAATGACCTGCAAAATGAAATACGTAAGCCCACTTTTTGAAACCACAAATATTTACAATATTCCACCACACATACCCTTAAACACAAAAACACAGAGTCAAGAATGTTTAGTAGAAAAATAAATAGATAAGAAATTAGGAGATGAGGATTTGGTTTCAGATCTTCAAAGGTACATCACTCAAAGTCTTTGCACCCCCGTTTTTCCATCAATAGTATGGGGCTAGTACAGGTTCTATGTGCTTCAAAGGCATTCTCTTAAGTGGGTAGGTGCCCTTATTCCAAATCTGATAGATTAAAAAACTATTGCAAGATAGACTACTGGACAATTTATCTGATTTCTTTACCAAGTCAGTGGCATGAAGAAAAAAGAGAAAGGGTATCAAAAGATACTTGAGCAATATAACAACCAACTAATGTGTAAATTTTAAACAGCCACCTGTAACAGATATTTTTGAAATAATTGTGAAAATCTGAACATTGCCTGAGTTTTGGATGATACAACAGAAATATCAGTAATTTTTGTTAGGTATGATAACAGCAGTATGCGTTTATAAGAAATGTCCTACGATTTTTGGCATGTGTAAGAATGAAATGGCTTAACGCCTGGACTGCTATAAAATACTAAATACTCCAAAGGTTAATTATATAGCAAAAGAAAAGAAATTGAAGTCCTCCACAAACGTGTGTATATAGGCACATCTTACAGCCATATCTTAAAGCCAGCATTACTCATTTTTTTTCCCTCTCATCTGATACACAAAGTATATTATAAAACTCACTGAGGTGGAAACATTTTCCTAATTATTTGAGTTAATTTTGGAGTGGGGAAAGAACATAGGAAGGAACGTTTCCAAACTTATTTCTTTGCAATAAGATTTCATTAAATCATGGATGCTAGACTCGAACTCGGTAACTGAGAAACTTGGGTGCTTCTAGCACTGCACCTGGCTTTGATATGGTTGCAAAGCTGTGGGAGGGGAGAACAAGTGGGTGGAGAGGGATAAAGGTAGTCAAATTCTTCCACAAATGTTCTTCTGACTCAGTAGATCTAAATCAGTAAGGCATTTTTTTCTAGTTTGTATATTTAAGCCAGGTGTTTGTATGTCTTTGCTTATCTAGGGCCAACTGGCTGCTGAAATAGAGTAATTTGCAATGTCTTAGACCCTCACTACTCAAAGTGTAGTCCTCTCACCAGCAATATTGGCATCACCTGGGAGCTTGTTAGAACTGCAGTACGTCTGACTCCACCTCAGACTTATTGAATCAGAATCTACATTTTATATAAAAAAAAAACTCAATTAAAAAATGGGCAGAAGACCTGAATAGACTGTTTTCCAAAGAAGACATACAGATGGACAACAGGCACATGAAAAGATGCTCAACATCACTAATCATAGAGAAATGCAAATCAAAACCACAAGGAGCTATCACCTCACACCTGTCAGAATGACTATCATCAAAAGACTACAAATAACAAACGTTGACAAGGATGTGGAGAAAAGGGAACCCTCCTACGCTGTTGGTGGGAATGTAAATTGGTGTAGCCACTGTGGAAAACAGTATGGAGGTTCCTCAAAAAACAAAAAATTGGGGACTTCACTGGTGGCACGGTGGTTGAGAATCCACCTGCCAATGCAGGAGACACAGGTTCGGATCCCTGGTCTGGGAGGATCCCACATGCTGTGGAGCAACTAAGCCCGCGAGCCACAACTACTGAGCCTGCATGCCACAGCTACTGAAGCCCGCGTACCTAGAGCCTGTGCTCCGCAACAAGAGAAGCCACCGCAAGGAGAAGCCCACACACCCCAATGAAGAGCAGCCCCCTGCTCTCCGCAACTAGAGAAAGCCTGTGCACAGCACCAAAGACCCAACACAGCCAAAAAATAAATAAAATTAAAAAAAAAATTGAATTGACATATGATCCAGCAATCCCACTCCTGGGCATATATCTCAAGAAAGCAAAAACACTAATTTGAAAAGATACGTGCACCCCAACGTTCATAGCAGCATTATTTACAGTAGTCAAGATATGGTAGCAACCTAAATGTTCACCAACAGATGAATGGGTAAAGAAGATGTGGTACATATACAATGGAATATTACTCAGCCATAAAAAAGAATGAAATTTTGCCATTTGCAACAACATGGATGGATCTAGAGGGTACTATGCTTAGTGGAATAAGTCAGACAGAGAAAGACAAATAGTGTACATTATCAGTTATATGTGGAATCTAAAAAATAAAACAAATGAATGAATATAACAATACAGAAGCAGACTCACAGATATAGGGAACAAACTAGTGGTTACCAGTGGGGAGAGGGAAGTGGGAGGGGCAAGATAGGGGTAGAGGATTAAAAGGTACAAACGACTATGCATAAAATAAATAAGTCACAAGGATATAGTATACAGCACAGGGAATATAGCCAATATTTTATAACTTTAAATGGAGGATAGTCTTTAAAATTTTTGAATCACTATGTTGTATACCTGAAACTAATATAATGTTATAAATCAACAATACCTCAATTTTTTAAAAAAAGAATCTACATTTCAACAAGCTCTCCAGTTGACTTATATGGTAATTAAAGTTTGAGAAGCTTTGTCTTAGAATCTAAGGCTTAGAAAGTTATCAGAAAGAAGACAAAGAACCATGTCGTTATTGTTATTTGTGTGAAAGTAAGGAGAAATGAAACAGCTTTCAACAGAATCATTTCAAAATAGCTTTTGGTTTTGAAACAGTGACATAGCGAAAGAGTTTACCTTACATGCACAGTTTCATAAAATCATCCACCCATATTTATGGACGTAGCTGCTGTCTGTGGTCTCCCTGCGCGACGAACACCAAACCACCTCAGCATTCATTACTTCCACCCCAGGTGTCTTTCTTTCTTTTTAATGTCTGAAATCACGGACTCCTCTGAGAATTTAAAGGCACAAGCACCCACTGTCTCTCAAAGCCTCATCTCTTTGTAAACTTAGAATTTCCCCCAGAAGTGTTCTTAAAATATCCTGATCTTGATTTATTCAACCTTTTCAGTGATTGAAGTTGTGTTCCTTATGGATTTTTTTCTGCACTAGTGCAGCCTGAGAGCCTGTGAGTGAGAAGGGGCTGCTGTTGCCACGCGCTCAGCAATGATGTCTCCACCTCAACACTGTCGCCACCTTCTCCTTCACCCACCACCTCTGGGCATGCTGTATATTGCTCCCCTCCGCCTACAGCCCCTCCCTGACCTTCCAAAGGGTGTAGCTGTGACAATCCCCAGACTTGATGCCCTGAAGGGAGGGTCCTCTCTGCACCACACCAGCTTATCAGATCTCACGTAGCCTGCTACGCTCCATTGTGCAAGCTCTACATGTTATTCTTTGTCTGGTGACATTTATTAAGTGAACCATATAGCTACCAGCTCCCTACTCCGCTTAAGGCCTTCTCCAGTTCTGTCTCTCCATATTAAAATGGGTGAAGCATACTATAAGTAGGCCTAATGCCAAGAGTTCAAAACTGACTGACAACAATGCAAACCTGATCATTTGTGTTATAGGGAAAAGCACACCCCCCTTTTAAAATACCACAAGTCTTTTGTTTTCTGTGGTCCTGGAAATCTGGAGGTTCGAATGGTGAGTATAACAGGAACATCCTAGGCGCCATAACAGCCCCATAAATATCTCCTCAGCAGAGCCGTGCATCTCCCCCTGGACTCCAAGAGCTTTCTTTGAAGTCACAGGGCAGAAGTTGTGCACGTGGAAGAGGTATGCAACTTATTATTATCATTATTCGCCATTGCTTTAGAAGCTTTTAAGTAATACTAGATTTATCACATTTTTCTTACAGCAAATTTTAGTTTCATCTAGTGTTTCTTCTGAAGCCTGAACCAATAAACTGGTTTGTCTTTGTAATGGATCTGCCACAGTAGTTCCCATATTCTTCTGCCAAGAAGCGCTTTTGGAATCCTATTAAATGGGCAACATGACATTTATGGTCTCAGAAATTAGAACACCTGGAAGGAGGCCCAGAATTTACCCGGTCTCTTGGGGGATCCTCTAGTACAAAGCAGACTGGACCTTGTTGGATGGATCTAACTCGGAGCCGGCCTTTTGCTACTGTCTTCTGAGGTCCACCCTCATCTGAAGCAGTCCCGTTAGGTTGCATTGCCTAGCATTGGACAAAGTGCGCAGTAAATAGCTCATATTCTTGATTTGATTTTGCTGAGGGCTGACATAAAGTTAGTGTGCATGTAAATAGCTTGGACCGCATTGTAGGGGAGGAGAAGGACACTTACTCAGCAGCTGAAAACCTCCATTCCTGTGTAGGTTTATACCCTTGTGCTCTATCTGTATATGACAAAGCCATCATTTCCTTCTTCTCACACACACACACACACACACACACACACACACACACACACACACACACACCTTGTTTTCTTTATCATTACAAAAGTAAATCATGCTCATTGTTACAAAACTTAATAAAAATAAATAAGCATTTTCCTACGACCGAATAACCACCGTTAAGTTTTAACCACACTATTGTTCCAATATTTCTCTGTATGTGTGTGCATATATGTACACACTCTTCTGTACTTTTTGGTCTACAATGTGTCTTGCATTTCTGCGCACATCTACCCACTCTATCCCCAAAGAACCCACTGAAATGATAAAAACGTTATTTTTAAAATTTAAACCATTACAGCAATGAAAAACAAGACCAAGAGTCTTCAATTAGCCAGAAAGTTTGAAGGATTCTAATCAATAGAAAAGAAAAGGCAAATGGGTAAGTGGAGGAGTTACAGTAGAGGCAATAAAAGCCCAAACTCCAGAGACAAAAGCTGACTTTTGCAGGGCAGTCCCTCAGGTGATTCTAGCTCCGAATTGACAGGTTAGTCTGGGATGTTAAAGAACTGCATTTGAGACAGCTGGGATGCATGGGGCTTGCTCTCTCTCCCTCTCTAAACAGAACGGCTAATGAGACGGCTTTTGTCTTCCAGAGGACTAGGGAATATGTCTGGAAGGGCTACTGGTGAACGAGTTGGGGGCTAAGAAAAGCAACATGATGTTGGAGATAAATCTGTACTCCCATAACAGCTCAGTAAAAGAGGCAGAGCCACCAAGGAGTAGATAACACTGAAGCCCTTCACCCTGGAGAAAAGCCCACCTGCCCTTTGGTAATTCTCAAGGAACCGCAGCCCAATAGCAGACTCGCACTCGCCTCATGGAGCTCCAGACAGCTATGGAGGAGTGTCTCCAAAGTTCTCAGGGGAAACTATTTTGAACCTACTTTTCTACACTCAGCCAAATTTCAAATGTGGAGGCTAAAGAAAGGCACTTGCAGGTACGTAAGAATTCAGTACATTTAGTAATCACACAGCCAGGAAGAAAAAAATTACTTCTGAAGTAACCCAGCAAAATCTAAAAATAAGTCAAGAAAGAAGAAAACATGAGATATAAGAAGCCGCAGCTACCTGATATGATCCAAGAAGATTTACAGATGTGAAAAAGAAAATTAAAGGCAATCCTTTAGACAAGGGTGTGTAGAAGATTCTTGTTTGAGTGACAAAAATGTTCAAAACTGAGGATTACATTTTATTCTCTAGAGAGATTTGTATTCGTGTACTCATTTTACAAATGTTTCACATTGGTTTTTTTATATCTTTATTGGAATATAATTGCTTTACAATGTTGTGTTAGTTTCTGCTGTACAACAAAGTGAATCAGCTATATGTATACATATAGCCCCATATCCCCTCCTTCTTGAGCCTCCCTCCCACCCTGCCTATCCCACCCCTCGAGGTCATCACAAAGCACCGAGCTGATCTCCCTGTGCTATGCAGCAGCTTCCCACTAGCCATCCATTTTACATTTAGTGGTGTATATATGTCTCTCTCACTTCATCCCAGCTTCCCCTTCCTGCCCTGTGTCCTCAAGTCCATTCTCTATGTCTGCATCTTTATTCCCACCCTGCCACTAGGTTCATCAGTACCATTTTTTTAGATTCCAAATATCTGCATTAGCATACGGTATTTGTTTTCCTCTTTCTTACTTCACTCTGTATGGCAGACTCTAGGTCCATCCACCTCACTACAAATAACTCAATTTCGTTCCTTTTTATGGCTGAGTAATATTCCATTGTATATATGTGCCACATCTTCTTTATCCATTCATCTGTCGATGGACACTTAGGTTGCTTCCATGTCCTGGCTATTGTAAATAGTGCTGCAATGAACATTGTGGTACATGACTCTTTTTGAATTATGGTTTCCTCAGGGTATATGTCCAGTAGTGGGATTGCTGTGTCGTATGGTAGTTCTATTTTTAGTTTTTTAAGGACCCTCCATACTGTTCTCCATAGTGGCTGTATCAATTTACATTCCCACCAACAGTGCAAGATGGTTCCCTTTTCTCCACATCCTCTCCAGCATTTATTGTTTGTAGATTTTTTGATGATGGCCATTCTGACCGGTGTGAGGTGATACCTCATTGTAGTTTTGATTTGCTTTTCTCTAATGATTAGTGATGTTGAGCATCTTTTCATGTGTTTGTTGGCAATCTGTATGTCTTCTTTGGAGAAATGTCTATTTAGGTCTTCCACCCCTTTTTGGATTGGGTTGTTTGTTTTTCTGATATTGAGCTGCATGAGCTGCTTGTATATTTTGGAGATTAATCCTTTGTCAGTTGCTTTGTTTGCAAATATTTTCTCCCATTCTGAGGGTTGTCTTTTCATCTTGTTTATGGTTTCCTTTGCTATGCAAAAGCTTTTAAGTTTCATTAGGTTCCATTTGTTTATTTTTGTTTTTATTTCCATTACTCTAGGAGGTGGGTCAAAAAGGATGTTGCTGTGGTTTATGTCATAGAGTGTTCTGCCTATGTTTTTCATCTAAGAGTTTTATAGTGTCTGGCCTTATACTTAGGTCTTTAATCCATTTTGAGTTTATTTTTTCACATTGGTTTTTAATTATTATAATCAACCTTTAGACAAAGGATAGAAGGCTAAGTTATGGTTTAAGAATCTTGTAATCACTATAAATACTAATGCAATTTAAAAATAAGAGTTAAACAGAAGGAGAGATGAGAAGACATTCAAGTTCCAAATTCCTCACACTTTGTACCTAGAGGCCAGTGTATAATGCCTGAATTTGATAAAAATAAGAAATATAAGAATAATTATATATTTTAAAATTACAGTGATAACTGTTCGAAGCAGAAACAGACATTGTTAGCAGGATGGAAGGACACCGGGGATTAAGGAAAGGGAGATTTTACTTTTTATTTTAAATATGCCTATATGGTGTCATTTTTTTTAAAAACCACGTGGGGCTTCCCTGGTGGCACAGTGGTTAGGAATCCGCCTAAAGCCACAGATGGGAAGGAGATCAGCCAGCGAGGATGTGTAACATTAAAAGAGGAACCTGGGGACTTCCCTGGTGGCACAATGATTAAGAATCTGCCTGCCAATGCAGGGGACACGGGTTTGAGCCCTGGTCTGGGAAGATCCCACATGCCACGGAGCAATTAAGCCTGTGCACCACAACTACTGAGCCTGTGCTCCAGAGCCCGTGAGCCACAGCTACTGAAGCCCGCACACCTAGAGCCCGTGCTCCGCAACAAGAGAAGCCACCACAATGAGAAGCCCGCGCACCGCAACAAAGAGTAGCCCCTGCTCTCAGCAACTAGAGAAAACCCACAAAGACAGCAAAGACCCAATGCAGCCAAAAATTAAATAAATGAATAAATAAATAAATTTTTTAAAAATAAAAATAAATAAAAAACCATGTGCATGCATTACCTTTATGGTTATATATCTTGAAATCTTTCCAGGTGTAACCCAAATGTTACCAGCCTGTGGATATAACTGAGATCACATTTATATTTATGCTCAAATTGTAATGGTCCTAAGTCTCCATTTGCCCGTTTGGGAATTTAGCTCCTACTTAGTATCTCCCTATTATTTCTGGGAACTTCCAAAAGGATCCCTCTCACATGACCAGAATAAAATCTTTCAGCTCCAGTCACCACAATCCCTTTATTGTGTGCTTTCTCTCCTGTTTCTTGGCACTTGATATATTCTTGAATATCATTCTTAATGACAGTGTTTTCTTGATCTTCACAAAATCTCAGGTATTTGTCGTCTCCTATTCCAAACCTTCAAATCAAAATCAAACTTCCAACTTAGAGGAGACATAGAGGTAAAGGAACAGGCTAAACAACTTCATGAGGAAACAGCCAAACACAACCAGCAAGTCCAACAGTTTGCAGGACCACTGGCTTAGTCTCTGTAATCAGTCTGTATTGTAGCTCTGCTGCATTCAAATTGAGGCTTAAGGGACACAGCCAGATGCTAGAGGGGTAACTGGGGATACCTCCTGTAAAGAACATTTGGAGTCACTGGGAAATTTGAATTGGATCTAGTTATTTTATGAGAGGAAAACTGAAAACACCCTAACATGGAAAAGCAGAGATTATTGACTAAAAAAGGAAGTACACTGTGATCTCATTTAGCAAACACACACACATACACACACTCACATACATAGAAAGAGATCTGGAAGAATATACACTGAAAATTAACAGTGGTTGTCTCTGGTTGGTAGGAATATGTTTTAATATTTGTTAATTGAAATATAGTTGATTTACAATATTGTGTTACTTTCAAGTGTACAGCAAAGTGATTCAGTTATATATATATATATATATATATATATATATATATATCAGATTATTTTCATTATAGGTTATTATTAGACATCGAATATAGTTCTCTGTGCTATACAGTAAATCGTTGTTGCTTACCTATTTTGTGTATAGTGTTTTAATTTTTTAAATGTATGTTTGTTTTCATTTTCTAATTTGCTACCATATGTACCGCTTTTGTGTTGTAATAATGAGACTTGATTTTAGAAACTCTAGTCTCTATTTCCTTTGCCTAGATCTTGGATCCCTTCCTTCTCTATCAACATCTAACCTTTGAACAACAGAATGGCTCCTCCCCTCCATCAATATTTTCCCTTCTCTCCATTGACAATTTACTCTTGGAAATACAGAGGCGGTATAAATAAGTAACATGGGTAATTAAGGCTGGTGAGTCACACCACTGGGAGTCCCGAAATTCACTCTGGTCTGGGTAGACTCAGGTGTGCACACCTTGTGTTTTTAATTTCTCAACCTCACCATGGGAGATGGACGAATATCTGAGGGTCAAGACACAGCACATTCATCCCTTGGATTATAACAACGCACCCAAGTTAAGATGGACTTTAACATCTCTGTGCTATTGCTGACAAATAGCTGATCCAAACCTTAAGGCTTCCTCTTTCGGAGAAAGTAACACTAGTTCTGAATGGCACGTGAGACTTAGCAAGAGGCCCTTCTCATCTCACAATGTGAGCTGCACATGTGCACCCACACTTGAATCTGACCCCTAAGCATTTCCAACACGATGGATCTTAAGGGTATGCTTTTCTGAAACAGCTCTTTCCCAGGTATTCACAAAAGACAGAACAATGGTGTATTTATAACTCTTTGAAACCAATGAGAGTTCCACATGGGGAGAAAAAGGGGGGAAATCACAGAATTAATCAGAAACCTTTTATATTATGCACACAAATGTTTGGTCTTCTGGGAATATGTGTAAGTGAAGTCCCATAGCTGAAAGCAGCAACACATAATAAATCCTGGAAGATGTGTGCTGGATGGTGGTGAGGCTGGGAGGGACAGAAAGGGTAAGAATGATTAAATAATTTTAAGAAAATTTAGGTCTAAGTGAAAGTAGGCATTCCATATGAGAAAAATAATAGTAAGAGAAAAACACTTAATAGACAGGTTTTCCAAATCCTCACATTTAAAGAACTCCTACAGCATAGCCCTCCTCTGCAAAGGTAATGTACAATTCCAAAGAATTGAGACCGAGTTGAAATACAGTCAACCATGGGATTCTTTTATAGCATCCCTTGTCTTACCATGATTCAGGTACATCCTGATTCAGGCTATTACAACTAGAACCAAAAAAGGTCTTTGATAGAACAGCTAAGCAATAGCACGGAGAGCATGATCTCCAACATCTCCATATTTTCCTCCATTCTCAACATGAGTAGTCAAATCTAGGAAACTTACAGGATAAAAATGTCTCTCAATTCAAACCTTCCTTTTCCCACATCTTTCTCTCAAGATAGTCTCACAGCATTGGAGCTTAGAGGATGCTTATGGATCATTTATTTAAGCCTCAGATTTTATAGACGATCCAGAGAGGGAAAATGGCTTCCCAAAGTGACTGGTGACAAAACCCAGACCTGTATCCAGATCTCTTAAATCCCAAGTCCAGAGCTATTTACAATGAGCCCCACACACTTCATGACCACTTACAGATAGGACATCTTACACTGTGCTTAATTTAGTCCTCTTTTCAGTAAAGCAATGCAAAACAAAACAAAAATGAACAAAAAAAATCCCAAGAACCTCCCCCCCAAACCCTTCCCTTAAGAACAGCCCGAAGACTCTGCCACAATTATCTGTAACCAACAAATACTTAAACCTGAGAATATCCTTAGATTTATGTACAGATTCCTTTTATTTTAGCCTGTCAGAATTAATCATGGCCTATACCCTCTCACATAAACATTTAGCATATTGTTTGTCTCTTCAAGATAATCAGTGCATTCTATATTATCCTAAAGGTTTGCACTCATCATTGCATTGTTTCTAATTAGTTGCTTGCATGGCTATTCTTTCCATGTGTTGTAAGACCTCGAAAAACAGGCATCTGTCAAATTCATCTCTTTGCCCTCTTACACCCTGCACATAGGAGAAAGAATGAACGAATTAGATCAATGAGTAAACTCTCATCTTTTGGGTGGCTCTTCTTTCCCTTTCAAGAAGACAATCTATTGTAGTCATCAAGAAATTATGTTATACACAACTCTAATTTAGAACCTTAAGTTTTTGCCACTAAATATTTATAAAATAGGTGAGATTTAGTAGAGATTTTGCTACTACTGGCATTAAAAAATAGAGGATGTAATTACTTGTCAACTGCAAGTCTTTTCTATCTTGTGGATTGTAAAATGTTTTTTAAACCACCTGAATTTAACTTTTACTCTGCCTGGTTTCTAGCAAAGAGTAGGAGTTCAAAATGCGGAGGTAACACATTAGCTTTTTTTTATAGCCAATAAGTGATCAAGCCATGATTCAAATCAGGTTGTCTGTTGCCAGAAACCACACTTCTAAAATATTTTTTCACTTCATCTTTCCTTAGGTTCCTCAGGTTCTGTGCTTATAGCATTGGGCCTAGAAGTCTACGCAGTGGTGTACTGGTCAATGTTAACAACTGGCTGTCTGTGGGGGAAAGGCCCTGTTTAGAGCAACTGCTGGTTTCTGCAGTGTCAATATTCCACTGTAGCAAATTTAAAGCTACCAATGTGATGTCACTGAACACAGAATTGGAGAGAGATAAATAGTAGCACGCCATTACATTAATATAAGTTATTTTTATGGTATTTCTACCATATGTGCGTAGGAGACACAGATAACTGCCCAAACAGTGAGAACAGTAAAATGTAGAAATATAATTAGGAAGTAATGAATTTTAAATATTTATTACCTTGTTTTAAAACAATTTACTTAATTTTAAATTTATATAATTTGGTGGTAAATAATGGCTGAGTTTAACAACTTCCTCATTAGATTCCTAAAAATGTAATAACTGTCTCTCCTAAGCCTATAGCACACAATTAGGTCTACGCCCAAAGTGCCAAAATCTGTCGTGTGTGACCTCAAACAAGTTACTTAGCTTTCCTGCATCTGAGTTTCCTCATCCATAGAATGAGGATCATAATAGCCTGTCCCTCATGGCTTTGTTTTGAGGATTTAACAATAAATGTTATGTGCTTAGCACAATGCCTGGCACAGAGGACATCCTAATTATATTCGCTTTTATTACAATTATCACCTGTGTGTCTTCTCACTGAGATAGTTACACGGCATTTAAGCAACTGTTCTGATAACTAATTCTGCACATTGGGGGAGACGGGAAGGAGAGAACAACAAAATATTTCACTCTCAGCAAAGTGAGCTAATGACGTCTTTTCCTGCTCTCCCTCAATTCTAACGTTAATCCTCAAACATTTTAAGATGCTCCATAAAAAGCAAATGTTACTGCTTTAGGGGGCAGACAATGGAGGCGCTAATGTCTGACACATTTCTTGACCTTGGTAGGATGGAGAAATTGAGTATTCTAAAGTCTGGGATTTGGCATCCCTTGACAAATGAGGAACATTCCTCATCACCTCTCCTCTGACTTCATGAGCATAAGAACTAGCAAGCCTCTAAGATCTGCTGGCCAACTGCAGCATATCTAGTTTAAGGGAGATGCTATTTGCTAAAACTCTGAATAAAGACCAGTAGAGAGAAAGCAGCAACATATAGCTGATGAGTAAAAAATCAGCATTTGGGGTTTGATAAGAGCTAGAAGTTCATTCCACCCAAACTGAACTTCCTTTCCAAACAAGTGAGTGCTGGTTGAAATTAAAAATCTGAATCATGCATCTGTAC